>NW_024080712.1:2840660-2909613 GCF_003009895.1 Hyaena hyaena | reverse complement strand
TTTGCCAATTCTGATGCCTTTTATTTCCTCTTGTTGTCTGATGACTGATGCTAGGACTTCCAGCACTATGTTAAACAACAGTGGTGAGAGTGGACATCCCTGTCACGTTTCTGATCTCAGGGGGAAAGCTCTCAGTTTTTCCCCGTTGAAGATGATGTTAGCTGAGGGCTTCTCATAAATGGTTTTTATGATGTTTAAGTAAGTTCCTTCTATCCCGACTTTCTAGAGGGTCTGTATTAAGAAGGAATGCTGTATCTTGTCAAATGCTTTTTCTGCATCTATCGACAGAATCATATGGTTTTTATCTTTTCTTTTGTTAATGTGATGTATCACATTGATTGTTTTGCGAGTATTGAACTCCTATAACCCAGGAATAAATCCCACTTGATCATGGTGGATAATTCTTTTTATGTGCTGTTGCATTAGATTTTCAAGTATCTTGTGGAGGATTTTTGCATCCGTATTCATCAAGGATATTGGCCTCTAGTTCTCTTTTTTTGCTGGATCTCTGTCTGGCTTGGGAATCAGAGTGATGCTGGCTTCATAAAATGAGTCTGGAAGTTTTCCTCCCATCTATTTTTTGGAATAGCTTGAGAAGAATGGGTATTAACTCTGATTTAAATGTCTGGTAGAATTCCTCAGGGAAGCCATCTGGCCCAGGGCTCTTATTTGTTGGGAGATTTTTGATAACTAATTCAGTTTCTTCACTAGTTATGGGTCTGTTCAAATTTTCTATCTCTTCCTGTGTGAATTTTGGTAGGGTGTGTGTGTTTAGAAATTTGTCCATTTCTTCTAAGTTGTCCAGTTTGTTGGCATATAATTTTTCATAGTATTCCCTGATGATTGCTTGTATTTCTGAGGGATTGGTTGTAGTAAGTCCATTTTCATTTATGATTTCGTCTGTTCGGGTGCTCTCTCTTTTCTTTTTGAGAAGCCTGCCTAGAGGTTTATCAATTTTGTTTATTTTTTTCAAAAAAACAACTCTTGGTGTTATTGATCTGTTCAAGTGTTTTTTTTTTGTTTTGTTTTTTTTTGATTCTATATTGTTAATTCCTGCCCTGATTTTTATTATTTCTCTACTTCTGCTGGGTTTGGGTGCTCTTGTTGCTTTCCTTCTAGTTCCTGTAGGTGCACTGTTAGATTTTGTATTTGCGCTTTTTCTAATTTCTTGAAATAGGCCTGGAGTGCAATGTACTTTCCTCTTAGGACTGACTGCCTTTGGCGCATCCCATACAGTTTGGATTGTTGTATTTTCATTTTCATTTGTTTCCATATATTTTTAAATTTCTTCTCTAATTGTCTGATTGGCCCATTTGTTCTTTAGTAGGGTGTTCTTTAACCTCCGTGCTTTTGAAGGTTTTCCAGACTTTATCCTGTGATTGATTTCAAGTTTCATAGCATTGTGACCTGAAACTGTGCTTGGTATGATCTCGATTCTTTTATATTTGTCGTGGACTGCTTTATGACCCAGTATATGACCTATCTTGGAGAATGTGCCATGCACACTTAAGAAAGTGAATTCCATGGCCTCAGGATGTAGAGTTCTAAATATATCTGTTAAACCCATCTGGTCCAATGTGTCATTCAAGTCCATTGTTTCTTTAGTGATTTTCTGTCTAGTTGATCTATCCATTGCTATAAGTGGAGTACTAAGTCCCCTGCTATTAGCACATTCTTATTCATAAGATAGTTTCTTTTTGTGATTAATTGTTTTATGTATTTGGGTGTTCCCGTATTCGGTGCATAGACCTCTATATAATTGTTAGCTCTTCCTGACGGATAGACCCTGTAATTATTCTATAATGCCCTTCTTCATCCCTTGTTACTGTCTTCACTTTAAAGTCCAGTTTGTCTGATATAAGTATGGCTACTCCAGCTTTCTTTTGACTTCCGCTAGCCTGATAGATATTTCTCCATCCCTTTACTTTCAATCTGAATGTGTCCTCAGGTCTAAAATGAGTTTCTTGTAGATAGTAAATAGAAGGTTTTTGTTTTTTTATCCATTCTGCCACCCTATGTCTTTTGATTGGAGCAGTTAGTCCATTTACATTCAATGTTATTATTAAACAATATGGGTTTAGTGTCGTTGTGTTCTTTGTAGGATTCACGCTTGTGGTGGTGTCTCTTGTACCTTGTATGCCTTGCAACATTTCCCTCATAGAGTCCCAAAGGGGGAATTTATAATCCTTTTATTAACATTTACATATGTCTGTGGAAGATGCAGTGAGTAACTCTTTGATGGTTAGGCTATGGTAGACTTTGAAAAACATTAGTATATTGCCTTAAGGTTTGTATCCTGTGGTTCTGGATTTTCAGAAGCTGTATTGAATTGGCATGTAGATGAGAAGGACAGGATCTAAATTGTGAAATAGTATGAGAAAGGAATGGAATGTGTGACTGATTGCCACATTCACTGAAGCTCTGGGAAAGGGCTTGTATAAGAGAGGTACTGTGCTGATATCTGCAGAATAAATTTTACATGGTCATCAGGGACTGATTTTCTTCAATGTTTAAAAAGTCCTGTTGCTAGAGAGAAGCTAGTGAGTTTTTTTGGTAGAGATATTGGCATGATGAAAGCTGTGGTTAAGGATTAGTTCCATAATAACATATTGGATAGATGGGAGGATTCAAAGACAGCAGCTCAACAATGCGAATTATATCTACAAGTTGAGAGGAGGGAAGAGTTGTTGGCCAGAAGGTTTGAGATGGCTTTTTGGAGGAAATGGAAATTGATCTGAGCCTTGATAGATGCAAAGAATATTTGGAGGGAGGGAAGAAAGTGGTTTTAGGGTGGGAGACCTTTATAAATTGTTATGCAGTCATGTTAAAAAAAAAACGTAAAATTTTGACATCTTATTTCAGAGTATTCCCTACTGTCATCCTTACGTAGGCCCTCACCATTCACACTTGGGCAACTGTCATTACTTCTGGTGCTGTCATTACTCCCTCATTGCATGTAAAACCCGCAGTCTATGCCAGGTTCTGATGTACATTGTATGACACACCCATGTCTCTCAAAGAATCTCTGTAATATCTCTTGCTAATGTCTCTCCTTTCAGCCATTAAACTCCCTGGTTTTAACGCAGAAATCACCACCCACCGCACCTATTAGTCCGGGCTACTCCCCCTTCTCCATTCCTCTCCTTCGTCCTGCTGTCCCCGCTTGTTTCTCCAGTCTTGTGTGTTCCCAGGCAACAGTTAGTATTGCTTACGTGTGGGAAGTGATTTTACTGAGGGGAAGGCATTCACGGGTGCCTCCAGCTCTCCACAGCTGCTTATCCCCAGCCTGCTGCTATGGAAAGAATGGAGATTTATTGATTTGTTTTATTTTTTTTTAAGTTTTAAAATTTATTTTGAGGGAGAGCAAGAGAGTGAGTACACATGTGTGTGAGCAGCGAAGGGGCAGAGAGAGAGGGAGAGAGAGAATACCAAGCAGGTTCTGTGCCACCAGCACAGAGCCCAACATGGGGGCTCAGTCTCAGGAACCATGAGATCATGACCTGAGCCAAAATCAGGAGTTGAATGCTTAACCGATTGAGCCACCCAGGTGCCCCAAATGGAAATTTTTAAAAATAAAAGTGCTTTCATACAGAAGTATGAAACATGTTTCCTGACTTCAGGAAGCTTACAACCTCACTATGGGGTGGGGATACATAAGACTGAAGGGAACAAGTCAGGAACAGGCTAAAATCTTCCACATAAGTGGAGAGGGTGGTGGTGTGTGAGATGGAGGGAAAATGGAATTGCATGGCTCAGAGAAGAGACTTGGGAAGAGATATTTATAGCAAATTTTCTGGGACATGTTGTGTGCTGTGCAATGTAACTTCCTCCTTCACCTCCTCAGAATAGAGTCAGTAAAATGTTCATGAATTCTTTGGTACAGATGGATCCTTTATGGTGTCTGAAAAGATTTGCTGCATCCTGCTTGTGATGAGTGGACAGAGGCTGTGATCTGTGAGGGTGGGCACAGGGACTTTGTTGCCCTTCTGCTGCTTTTCAGGCTAGCACAGGGTGGGGGCACAGGCTAGCTCAATAAATACTTCTGATGTGAATGTATTTTTAGTTTTGCCACTTCCCTCTGAGGCCCACAGTTTGATTCGCTCTTCCACATAAGAAAAAGGGGAGCCCACACTGTCTGCTTCCTGAATTCTTGTGTGCCACAGGAGGGGTATCACAGGGTTTATACCAGATCATGTGTTCTACTTTGTTATATCTGAATGCAGGAGTCATGTTTCAACCACAGAGAAAGCCTTCACTTTTGTGTCTCATTTCCACTTTTCAGCCTGAAGATTATATATTATGTTTGAGTGATAAAACAGGGGATGATATTTGCCTTCAAAGAAAGTAGTCTACCGATACTGGAATTGTATCCCTTTTTCACTGTGTTTCAATAGCAGAAGACTAAGGTCTAAGAATGCAGTGCTAAATAAAAGGAGCATATATCTCATAAGCTTGTACAAGGACACAAATGACAGGTGCTCCAGGGCTTATGAAATCGTTGAACCCATCAGGAATGCTGTTGGTGGGTTATCGGTGTTTGCTGGACTGAATGGTTAGGATGGTTCTCTCTGCTCTTTGAAATACAGTGTCCATTTGGAAAAGGGGCTCCCTCCAGAACAGAATACTATGTTTAGATGCTGTAACCGCTTTGGAGTCCAGGATCATGTTTCTTGAAGTTTTGCAGAATGTTCAGGATAGAGACAAGGAAGCTGAAACCCCAGTTAGAAACTGAGTTTGGTCCAGAGCCCAGATTTCTTGAGATCCCGCTTGATGTTCTCTTTTATCAGACATTCTCCTGGCATTTGGTGAGGTCAAAGGCGTAGGTGACTGAGAGAATTTAACATTTCATCTGGAAGTATAGATTAAATGGCCTCTAAGAACCTATGAGGTTGATATTCCATAAAAGACTATATTCCATATTCCATGAAGAAAACAAGGATGTTTGTTCCCCTTTGACTGAATTTCTTGAAATTCTGTAGCCTCTTGTCTCTCTATCAGTAAATAGTTTTTGAAAATCATGGAGAAAACGATTGAGAAATTTATTTCTGACTTACTTACTTGAAGTTGATGTTCATAAAGGTAGAAATAAACATACTTCTCACCCTTTCCAGGTTGGAAATGGAGGAATTTTCTGGGAGGTGCAAAGGCTGCCCTGAAGACAACCCATACCTTGATTGGATTATCAGAGAATAGGAGAAGGTAGAGACATCTGCTTAGAAGTTTGAAGAGGAGGGAAGCTTGATCCTGGGTGCTGCGGGACCCTTAGGGTCAGGAAGAGCAGCCACGATTGCAAGTCGCACACCTGGAAGAGAGTGGAGCTGCAAGGACTGTCGCACTTTAGATGCGGTAGGACATAGAGGATGCCCCGTGGACAGTCATGAGGACCCTGGTTAGCAGGCACAGCCGCAGCCTGCCCAGATCGTTGGTGCTTAACCAGTGATAGTGGACTGGTTTTCGCCAGAGGCCTCAAGGCACAGCAAGCCGAGATAGCTCAGCTCTGCTTCAGCGGTGGGAGTCTCAGAAGGGGCACCAGGAATCCCATGCTTTACTTTCTGCCAGTATCAATTCAGGTCAGTGGGTGCTCAAGCCAGAGTGAGAACTCTGTTGTTTTAGATTAAGCCATGCCATTGTAGCTGTTTTCTGAGTGTCGATACCTGTCTTATTAATAATAACTATAATAGTAATAATAGCTACTGCTTATGTAATGCCTACCGTTATGGACTGAATGTTTGTGTCTCCCCAGTGATGAAGCCCTAACCCCCAACGTGACAGTATTTGGAGATGGGGGTCTCTCTCTCTCCTTCCCTGTGTACATGCTGAAGAAAGGCAGACATACGGAGGAGTTGACTACTTGTAACTCAAGTGAGAGAGCTCTTACCAGGAAGTGAATCAGCTGGCCCCGTGATCTTGGACTTCCCAGTCTCCAGAACTGCGAGAAAGTAAATTTCTGTAGCTTAAGCCACCCAGTCTATGGTATTTTGTTGTGGTAGCCGGAGCTGACTAGGACAGCTACCATGCGCCAAGAACTTTCCACATGCTATTTCAGCTAATCCTTAAAATAGCTCTGTAAAGTAGCTATTTGTATCTGGCAAAGGAAACAGAAACAGAGAGGTTAACCATCTTGCCCAAAGTCTCACAGCTAGCCTGTGAGAAAATGTATATAGTGCTCAGTGCAGTGTCTGGTATACAACATGCACTTAAGAAAGAATCTTATGACTCAAAAAGCTCATGTTTTTTTCAGTGTACATTTGGGCCACCCTTTTGTCCCAGCATGTCAGCTGTCTCTACCCTTTACACTCCATAGCTACCACTTGACACAGAGATTATGACTCTACTGTGACAGAATGGAAATGAATGAAGTTTAGCCAAAGGTGGCTCTCAGCATGGCTGGAGAACTCAGCCTCATGGTTTCTTAAAGTTTTTTCTCTGAAGTTAGAAGCCTCTGGAATAAGAACCAGTAGTGGCAGAATCCCAGTTGGGAAGCAAATGGGGGAAGTTTTGTTGAGAAACTCCTCTGCCAGGGCCTGGTCCTGGGCACACTTGGTAGCTGTTCCACAGCTCACTTAGAAGCATCTAGGCAGTCACGGGGAGCAGCTGGCTTAGAGGAGGCTGGAGGATGAGGTCCACATGGGAAGCTGGGTTCGTCCTGCAAGGGGCCAGCTCTTCCCTGGCTGGCCTTGCATGAGGAGAATGACCTTTAGTCGAGGGCCTTTTGTTCTAAATCGATTTTGTGGCACACAGCAAACCCAGGTGGGTCTGGAGGGAGTGATGCACCTGTCTCCCCAACATTGGCATTCCAGGCATGGTATGGAGACAGCCGAGGAGGAAGTAGAGAGGAGATGGGGATGGAGGGCAGGGAGAGGAATCTGGGAAGAAGTGGAGAAAGGGTTTCAAAGCAAAGCGTTGAACAGCTGGAGCCATGGACCCTTCTTTTCCTCCCTGCCCTCCCTGTGTCGCTCTCGAATGAGGAATTGCAGGTGATGAGTGAGGAGGAAGTTCCTAGCTACTAGCATAAAGGATCATAAGAAAGCGAACAAGTACGGAATAGAGTCCAGGGTTAATAAAAAGCCCCTTTACTAGTGAATTCTTCTGAGAAATTTTCAGACGTGAGTTTCTTGGCGATACTTTAGTTTATCTTTCATGCTAGGGAAATGTCAGCTACTCTCTTCTAATTAGCACTGTTAAAACTCCATGGTAAGATGGGTATCTAGAATCAAGGCTTTCATTTCTTACTGCTTTTGTACATAGAGCTGCCATAGCCATCAATGTCTGTGTAGCTTTCTTTCCCTTGGTACTTGGTGTTCTTTCTGACAGTAAGAAATTCCCTTCCTCCGTGAAACAAATGTCATTTTGTTAAAACTGAATGCCTGTCATTTACTCCTTGCAACTAATGTGCGTTTTATCAAAGAGTTTGCATGGTTCACAGAGAAGTCCCATAATGCAGTTCTCCACTGGAAGCCATTTTTATTCCCTGAGGCTATTAACTGGCTTACAATAAAAACCTTTAAGCACTCCTTTTTTCTGAGAAAATTGCTCTCAGCATCAGTAGGACTGAGCATAGATAATGGAAAGAGACAATAAGATCATCTTGCATGTAACTGAGTTTCCATTTAGAACGTAGTTTGTCTGTCTAATCTATGGAATTCTAGGATGCCACACAAATAGTTCCTGAGATTTCAGTTGCACAGAAAGAATTTAGGGTTGTTGCCTAAAGATTGATTCTTCCAAGGGAGTGATCCACCCAGCTATGTAATAACCCTGGGTGGGGCAGTGGGTGCATCCTTAGGATGGACAAGGGCTCACTCTGAATCTAAGGCAGTTTCTCAACCGTGGCACTACTGGCATTTTGAATCAGATAATTCTGTGTGGCGGGGCTGTCCTGTGCATCGTAGGATGTTTAGCACCATCCCTGGTTTCTACCCATTAGACGATAGCACCTTTCTCCCAGTTGCAACAACCAAAAATCTCTACAGACACTGCTGAATGTTCCCTAGGGGAAAATAGCAACCCCCCCCCCCACCCCCCGTTGAAAACTACTGACCTAAAGCAAGCACAACTGTTTCTTCTTGGTATAGTTGTAGAATGGTTTTGAACACTTTTCTTAAAATGGCTCAACAACCTTAAGGAGCCACTAGAGGGCGACCAGGAATGCAAAGTGGAGCAGGTTTATAGAGGTGTCCCACAGGGGACCCCACAGAGGCTGTGGGAGAAGGAGGGGGTCCCTCCTATCAGAATCACTGATAGGAGCAAGTCCTGTGAATCTAAGAGCTTGGGAAGCAGCCACCAAGAAGAACACACTTTTCACCCCAAGAGCTGAGAAGACCTTGTATTAGGAGGTGCCTGTCCCGTGATAGGCCCCGTCACCCACAGTGAGGTGTTCCTGTGTGAGGAGGGCCAGTCAGACTCTTCCATCTGTTTGATGGGTGTCCTTAATGCAGAGATGGAAAAGACGGTTGGTCTTAACCTTGATTTTTCATGAAGGAGAAATAAGGTTCAGTTCAATAAACATTTATTAGTTCTGTGTTTGGTTATGGAGATATTGGTAGATTGCATAAGTGGTCATCAATTATTTATCCCTCTGTATCATGCCTTTGGGTAGTCCCTTCCCAAACTTATTCTGGGCTTGGCCATGTGATTTGCTCTTGCTTTGGGTCAGTAGCAAATGTAATATAAGCAGAGTCCTGAGAAGCTGTTGCTCACTGGGGCTTATCTGCTCTTCAGGCTCTTGGGACCCTGTCATTGGTGCCATGTGAAGAAGGTCAGACTAGCCTGCTAGATGGTGAGAGACCAGTGGCCCAGGGCTCCTGTTGCCCACGCTCACAGCCAACGTGTGGAAGCAGAGATGCCTTGCAGACTAGTAGCTAACTGACGTGATTCAGCCAAGCACAGCAGGAGACCAGCAAAAGAAAGCCCAGCTCAAATGCCAATCCACAGAACTGTGAGTGAAATTGATTGTTGTAGTTTTTAGGTACTTACGTTTCAGACTCATTCGTTATGGGGCAAAAGCTAACGGTTACAGAAACAGATAACACGGTTCTTGCTTTGGGGATCCCCCCGTATAACAGACCACTGATTTTTTTCCCAAGGGAGTCTGCTTGTGCAGTTGGACCCTTAGAGCCATGGTTGATGATAACATTAGTCACTAGTTAAATTACTAGTTAAAAGCATGAACTCTGACACTGAGGTACTTGGATTCTGTTAAAAAACAAAAATTCAGCTGAGTAAATTTGAAGATCTAATTGACTTCATTAAATGATTCATGAATCAGGTAGCAGTAGGGATGCTAGATGGAGGGGGACTGCAAGGAGTTGTAGAAAATGGAAGGTTTTATAGGATAGATTGTGGGGCATTGAAGTTATTAGCAAAAGAAAAGAAAGGATTGTTCCAAAGTCACCTTGCCTTAGGGAGAAGGGGAGGGGGTCTTATTAGGTGAATTTCCTCATCTTCCTGGAGTTAGGGGGGGGAGCAGAATGGAGAGAGCACATGAGACAGATTACCTCATTTGGTCTGATCAGAACATTCCTGACTAACCTGTTAAGACTACATTTCTCTGCAAGGTTGGAACCGCAATATGGTTAGGTATTAAGCCCCGATTTGGTGACTTGGCCTAAGTGACTCCATTTGGGGCCTGTGGTTTTCTTTTTAACAGTTGAAATCCGAGCTCCATTACTTACTAGTTGTGTGATGCTGGGTAGACACTTGATGTTTGGGTTTCTATTTCCTTATCTATAAAAAGGAGTAAAATAAAAAATACCTACCTCATAGAGTTGTTTTTTATTTTTATTTTTATTTTTTTTTGAGTTGTTGAGGTGATTAATATATACAGAGTTCTTGGGGCACCTGGGTGGCTCATTTGGTGAAATGTCTGACTCTTGGTTTCAGCTCAAGTCATAATCTCATGGTTCGTGAGTTTGAGCCCTGCATCGGGCTCTGTGCTGACAGTGTGCAGCCTGCTTGGGATTTTCTCTCCCTCTCTCTGTCCGTCTCCCTCTCTCTCTCTCTCAAAATAAACAAACTAAAATATATATACACACATATATACACAAAGTTCTTTTAACAAAAATCTACCACTTACAAAGTGTTTTGAAAGTTTTAGCTATATATGGTTGGTCTAAAATAGAATCAGCATTAAAGTTTTTTCTTTTATCTTTATCTTTTTTTAAACAACCCTTTCCCCAAAATAGCAACGTATGTGGTTTTGGTGGAAAATTGAAAAAATACAGGAAAACTTTAAAGAAAAGAACAAATGTCATCCCTCCGATTTTGTGCCAACTTTAGCAATAACACACTTTATTTTAAATCAAGCCACTGTATGATCAGCAGTTGGAAAAAGGTCATGTAAGACACTCAGAGAATAAATGTATCAAGTGCTTAACCAGGTGGTGCCCCTTTATGTAGACTTTACTAGATGTATGTACATTTCTCCAGTTGGATTGAAGGGGATCAGGTAGTTCCTTGTACTACAGCACCTGGGGGATAATTTGCAGATCCCAGTGGGCCAACTGAAATAGTAGGGCAAAGTGCAGAAGAAAAACAGCAAGGAAGGCAATGGTTAGCAACTCTGGACTCCTGGAACATTTTTAGCTACAGAGCACATTCTTACAGGCTGCCTGTCTTGATGTGCGGGGCTGTTTGGTAAGTTCAAATGAGCAGTTGTTCTTAAAGCTGCTTTTGCAGAAGCAGAAGCTGCATCTCAGAATGGTACAGCAGCTTGGTGAGTTCACACGGGTAAGTGACTGGGGGAGCTGGGCTCAGGCCCAGGGCTGCTGACTTAAAACCCCTTGCTTTCCTCACCTCCCTGTAATATCTCACCACTCTGGAAACCGGGCCTCCTGAGTGGGCAAGACTTGGAGCCAGTATTCATTTCAGGGGCTTTCTAGTGAAGTCAGTATGACCTCATTAGGACAACACAGCTGAGCATGAGAACACAGCATGGTATCCAAGCCATGGTGAAGCCTGCAGGGCTAATACTAAGCACCGTGTGGGCCAACGGATAGAGTTGGTGAGACTGAGTGCCATTCATGCACCGTTTTACAGTCCTACCAGCAATATATGAGAGTCCCAGTTTCTTCATATTTTTGCCTACACTTGTTATTGTCGATCTTTTTAATTATAACCATTTTAGTTGGGTGTGAAGTGGTATCAAGTATCTCATTTTGGTTTTGGTTTACATGTTCCTAATGACTAAAGCTGTTGAGTATTTTTCATATGCTTGTTGGCCATTCGTATATCTCCTTTGGTGAAATGTCATTCAGACCTTTTGCCCATTTAAAAATTTGGTTATTTGTCTTCTTTCAAATGATTTGTTATATGAAAACTCAACATGTATAAAGAACTGGGAAAAAGAGAATGGCAACTTTGAGCACCTGAAAGTTAAATATGTCTATAGCCTGAAAAGGCTGAAGGGGTGGGCGTAATCTTGACCTTGTAGAGCTTCACTGTCTAATAACTATATGGGGCTATAGAGCATGTGAAATGTGGCTTGTCCAACTTGAGATGTACTATAGTAGACTTCAAACAGTATGAAAAACTGAATATCTTCAGCTTTATCGAGACAGAATTGATATGTAACATCATCTAAGTTTAAGATGTACAATGTGATGATTTGATACACACACATATATTGTGAAATGATTACCATAATGAGGTCGATTAACACATCCATCACCTCACATAACTACTATTGTTATCTGTAGTGAGAATATTTAAGATCTACTTGAAGTAGTAATTACATATTGAGATAGTAATTATTTTGGTTAGGTTGGCTAAAATGAAATATCCATTTTGAACTTTTTGGAAAAAATTATGGCTACTATAAAATTTAAAATTGTATATGTGGCTCATAATATATTTCTATTGTATAGTACTCTTCTAGAACCTTGACCACCAGGAATTTGGATCTTCATCTGTAGAGAAATGGCATCAATGGGTTTTATTTTTTTAATTTTTTTTAATGTTTTATTTATTTCTGAGAGGGAGACAGTGTGAGCAGGGGAGGGTCAGAGAGAGAGGGAGACACAGAATCTGAAGCAGGCTTTAGGCCCTGAGCTAGCTGTCAGCACAGAGCCCGACGTGGGGCTTGAACCCACGAACCTTGTGATCATGACCTGAGCCAAAGTCGGACGCTTAACCAACTGAGCCACCCAGGTGCCCCACATCAATGAGTTTTAAGTGTGGGTAAATTATGACCACTTTTTAAAAAAACATTACATTGAATGTAGTGTGGAGAATAGATTAGAGGGGACTGGGGTGGCTGGGACAGGGGCTGGCTGTCAAGAAATGGAGTAAGCGGCTTCACAGTAGTCCAGGTGATAGATGATAGTCACTTGATAGTGATTAGGAAAAACAGCTTTCTGTTCAGTATCTAAACAGTTCTGGAGAAAATGTAAAAAAGTTATGCAGAAGGATGTCTGTCATGGTGAATATCCAATGGAGTGTCCTTCACAAGGGAGCTGCTTAAGATTCTAGGTTCTTCTGTGTGTAAGGTGAAGATCACAGGTTACCAGGAGCACATAACGCTTGTTCAGGGAAGAGCCACTTTTAAATGGCAAACCTATACCATGCAAAATGTGGCACTAGACCATGGTAGATATTTGGCTTTGATCTTGAGCAAGGGGAGCCATGGGAGTCTTTTGAGCACAGGAGTGACATAACCGTCAAGCCATCGCATTTTAATTAGATGATGCTACTGTGTTGAGAATAGACTGAAGGGGGGTGGGCAAGGGTGGGAGAAGAAAGACCCATTTATTGAAATAATTCTTTATTGGTAGGCATTTTCATTGCTTCCAATATTCTCTAACTTGAAGCAGCCGAGAAATCAACATACAATATTTTATTACATCTTTATTTTATTTTTTTAAAGTTTGTTTATTTTGAGAGAGACAGAGTGTGAACAGAGGAGGGGCAGAGAGAGACGAGGGAAGAGAGAGAGTCTCAAGCAGGCTCCCTGTTCAGTGCAGAGCCTGGCGCGGGGCTCCATCTCACAACCGTGAGATCACGACCTGAACTGAAACCAAGGCTTGAACACTTAACCGACTGAGCCACCCAGGCACTCCTCCTTTATTTTCTTAAGATAAATTTCAAGAAGTGGAAGTCCTGGTCAATGAGGACATCTGTTATTATGGCTTTTGCCAAATTGCCTTCCAGAAAGTTGGACCCAGTTTCCAATGCTGCCAACTCTGTGTGTAAGATTGCCTGTTTTCCTCTAACTTGTGCCAGCCCTTGGCAATATTACTCTTTCTTAAACTTAATCGGTAGTTCCAAGTATGCCTTTAAAAAACATTGTTGTATAAATTAGACCATTTTTACCCCTATGAAACACCTGTCTCCACAGTACCCTAGTTCAGCTATTCCATTAAACTTCGGGTCAATTAGATATTCAATCCTTTCTGGTTGGTGCTAGCAATTTATTGTTTTTCCTGTTTCTGAAGGTGGGAGGATCTTGTCAAATTGGCATGTTATTTGATTTCCACTTTAGTATTTTTAAAAGGAATTAAATGAGAAACCCACAATAAGCATAGAAAAGCAAGTCTGAGTATTTTTTTTTTTGAACTTATGACCGGATATTAAACTTCTGATGAATTTTTATTAGGAATCTCATAGTTGCTAAAACTCTAGAGAAAACTTATTTCAAGCTGACTTAATTATGAAGGCAGAGTAAATTTTACATTTTTTGCTTACTTTTTTTTTTTGTTGTTCTTTGAGATTGGCCACCAATCTTTGAGTTTTTCAGAAGGAGGCCTCTTTTTTAAAGATTTTTTTAAAGCTGAAAAGCCTTAAGCAACAGTTTAGAATTCTTTGTTGGGAGAAAAAACATAAAGACAAATAAACTTCAGTATGTTTATAAATATGCATGCTTATCTTTAAGTTCTGTTTCTCTTTGTTCCCTGGAGAATCACTGGGTGAAATTAATTTTAAGAGAACACTGACCAGGCCCTTCTAAGGTTAAATTATATTGAGAAGCGCTAAAGCAATTTGATTATGTTTTCATCTTTCGGATTAGTCATCTAACGAAAAGTGAAGCCCTGGTTTCATATGCTGAAGAGGTCACTTAGGTGGCTTGTTCAAAATTCTAATTTTTTTCTTCATGAATAATCTCTCTCAAAAGGTAACCTTTGTCTTTTGTGGGCATAATAGAAGTGTTTATATAGAAATAGCAAAGGAAAATTATTTTATTATGTGATATTTTGAGTTGTAAAACAGAATGATGCTTCTGTACTCCACACCTCATCTCTTCTATTTCCCAACGTGAGGTTTAGAAGAGGATGGACCTGCCACTGGAGTTGTGTAGGAGGGGGAAAAACACGGCTCCGGTTACACATAGGAGGAGGGGGTGCCCACAGGCACGGTAAGGTTTAGAGCTAGTCAAGAACCAGAACAAACAAACAGAAATTGTCATGGACTTGCCCCTGATGTCTCACATCTCTGAGATTAGACCATTCCCTATGTTTGATTGGTCCTCATCGATTCTTCCAGAAGTTTCTCTCTCCCTTCTAAAATCCTCCAGCTCTGCATCTTATACCATCAGACTTTACCACCTTCGACCCTTTCTTGTTGCAGTCATCTCCAGATGCCTGGATTATCTTCTTCCTTGAAAACATGTATCTTCAGACTTCCTGTCATTCTTTCCAGTGCTCCTTCTACATACTTCTTGGTGATCTAAATACAGTTGATTCTCATTATTTGTGGTAGTTCTGTTCTATAAAGTACCAGTGAACACTGAAGTTGTGAATACTGAACCAGTGCCCCTCAGGGGAAATAACAGCTGTAGGTTCTGGATCGATGTGTGACCTTGTGTTATGTATGTTTCTGTTTAAAGACACATTATTTAACCTACATTATTGATTCATGAACATTGAACTTCCAGCCAACAGCACTAGGACTCATGCCTGAAAGAAGCTTATCTAATGTGTATATTTTCTCCGGAAGGTACAGGACAGCCTTCATGCACTTAGGAACACTAGGCAGCACTGCAGCATGACTCTTGGGCCATTTTAAACAGCGAAGTCAACCACAAAAAGCACAAAAAGGTGGAAGACACAGCACTAAGTAGACTGTGATAAGGACATTTGTTTACAGCATGGGAGCTGAAACAAGAACACAGCGTCACCATGTTCGACCTCAGCGATGAGAGCATGCGTTGGGCAGCTAGAGTGTTTTGCTGCTCTGCACAGGTCCGCAAAAGACTACTGGTGTGCCATCACTGTCAATTTTGAGGTTACACAGAAGTTTTAGCAAGTAGGTGAATTCACAAATACAAAATCTGCAAATTATGAGGACTGACTCTATCTATGTTAATGATCCTTCCAATACTATGATCTCTTCATTTCTTTTTATTTATTTGTTTGTTTATTTTATTTACATCCAAATTAGTTAGCATATAGTGCAACAATGATTTCAAGAGTAGATTCCTTAATGCCCCTTAGCCATTTAACCCATTCCCCCTCCCACAATCCCTCCAGTAACCCTCTGTTTGTTCCTCATATTTAAGAGTCTCTTATGTTTTTGCCCCCCTCCCTGTTTTTATACTATTTTTGCTTCCCTTCCCTTATGTTCATCTGTTTTGTATCTCAAAGTCCTAATATGAGTGAAGTCTTGATATTTGTCTTTCTCTGACTGACTCATTTCAGTTAACATTATACCCTTTAAGTTCCACCCATGTAGTTGCAAATGGCAAGATTTCATTCTTTTTGATTGCTGAGTAATACTCCATTGTACATATATACCCCATCTTCTTTATCCATTCATCCATCAGTGCACATTTGGGCTCTTTACATACTTTGGCTATTGTTGTTAGTGCTACTATGAACATTGGAGTGCATGTGGCCCTTTGAAACAGCACACCTGTATTCCTTGGATAAATACCTAGAAGTGCAATTGCTGGGTCATATTGTAGTTCTATTTTTAATTTTTTGAGGAATCTCTGTACTGTTTTCCAGAGAGACTGCACCAGTTTGCATTCCCACCAGCAGTGCAAAAGTTCTCCTCTTTCTCCGCGTCCTCGCCAACATCTGTTGTTGCCTGAGTTGTTACTGTCAGCCATTCTGACAGGTGTGAGGTGGTATCTCTGTGTGGTTTTGATTTGTATTTCCCCGATGATGAGTGACGTTGAACATCGTTTCATGTGTCTGTTGGCCATCTGGATGTCTTCTTTGGAGAAGTGTCTGTTCATGTCTTTAGCCCTTTTCTTCACCAGATTATTTGTTTTTTGGGTGTTGAGTTTGATAAGTTCTTTGTAGATTTTGGATACCAACCCTTTATCTGATTTGTCGTTTGCAAATATCTTCTCCCATGCTGTTGGTTGCCTTTTAGTTTTGCTGATGTTTCTTTCGCTGTGCAGAAGCTTTTTATTTTGATGAGTTCCCATAGTTCATTTTTACTTTTGTTTCCCTTGCCTCTGGAGATGTGTTAAGAAGTTGCTGTGGCCAAGGTCAAAGAGGTTCTTGCCTGCTTTCTCATCTAGGGTTTTGATGGCTTCCTGTCTTACATTAGGTCTTTTATCCATTTTGAGTTTATTTTTGTGAATGGTCTAAGAATGTGGTTCAGGTTCATTTTTCTGCATGTCGCTGTCTAGTTTTCCCAGCACCACTTGCAGAAGGGACTGTCTTTATTCCATTGAATATTCTTTCCTGCTTTGTCAAAGATGAGTTGGCCTGATCTCTTCATTTCTTGAACTGCTCTCTGCTAACAGCTTTGTCTGCCACACTCTTTCAGGTATGTGTCCCCAGGGTTACGAAAGGACAGTATTTGTATTCATTTTCACCTCCCTCCCTCTGAACATTTCTTCATGCAAGGTTCTGAAAGTGTCAGAACCAAAGTAAATTTTTCTTTAATGTCCTATCCTCTTTGTTATGGACTGAATGTTTGTATCCTCCCCATGTTCAGAGGCTGAAGCCCCAACCCTGTTGTGGCGGTAGTTGTAGATGGAGCTTTTAAGGAAATAATTAAGGTTAAGTGAGGTCATAAGGTAGAGGTTGGATCCAATAGAATGAACAAGAAAAGACACCCCATTGCAGCCAGGAAGAGAGCTCACACTAGAAACTGAACCCTGTTAGAAACTTGATCTTGGACTTTCTAGCTTCTAGCAGTGTGAGAAAACAAAAGTCTGTTGTGTAAGCCACTCAGTCTGTGGTATTTTTTAATGGCAGCTTAAGCTAAGAAACCCTTTTCAGGTATTTTTCCCTCTAAAAGAGCTTTCTCGGGGCACCTGGGTGACCCAGTCGGTTGAGCGTCTGACTTCAGCTCAGGTCATGATCTCACAGTTTGTGAGTTCGAGCCCCGTGTTGGGCTCTGTGCTGACAGCATGGAGCCTGGAGTGTGCTTCAAGTTCTCTGTCTCCCTCTCTCTCTCTCCCTCTTTTGCTCTCTTTCTCTCTCTCTCTCTGCCCTTCCCCTGCTCACGCTCTGTCTCTCTCTCTCTCTCCAAAATAAATAAACATTAAAAAATTAAAAAGAAAAGTTTTCTCACTGGCTCACCTAGGTCTGTTGTCCTAAACAGGTATTCCCTACTTCAACCTTTTCCTACCCACTGTCAAAACATGTCTTTTCTGTATTCCTCAGTATTTTACTTTTTAAAAATTGGCTCATAAATAGACTAATTAGCATCAATTAGGATAATTTTTATTCTGTCTATTAACAGTGTAATTATAAAAATAATACATGTTTACTTTGGAAAATACATAAAAAGAAAACAAAAATAATTTTAATTCTAAGGGCGCGTGGGTGGTTCAGTCGGTTGAGCATCTGATTTCGGCTCAGGTCATGATCTCACGGTTCATGAGTTTGAGCCCCATGTCGAGCTCGCTGCTGTCATCACAGAGCCTGGATGCTGTGTCTCCCTCTTTGTCTGCCCCTCCCCGGCTCATGCTCCCTTTCTCTGAAAAAGGAGTAAACATAAGAAAGATAATTTTAATTCTGAAATGTTGACGAAAGATAATTTTAATTCTGAAATGTTGACATTTTGATATATTTCCTTTCAGTCTTTTTTTCTGTGAGAACTTGCCCAAGTTCTTGGTTGCAAATCACATCAAGTAACTCTCATTACATTGAACAGAGAAGAAGCTAAGATAAGTAAGATATAAAGCAGCTCAAAGAAAACATGGGAAACTTGGAGAAGCTGATTTAGACTGTGGTAGGAAGAATCTGTTCAGCTGATCCGCTGGATCTTCTTTCAAGGACACTGCAGTGGAAGCGTTTGATTTGGGCCCTTCTGTTGCCACTGCTGGACGTAAATGCTGTGAGTGTACTGCTGTCCTGGACCCGGGGGCCCTCCTGGCGCCACTGTGTGAACTCCCTGGACCCCAGGGGCCTTCCTGGTGTCACTGTGTGAATTCCAGCTGACCCTGCTTCTTTGAGTCACTCACCCAAGATTCAAAGACCTGTGTGGGAGTGTTGATTGGCCCAACTTAGTGTGCCCTTAGCCCAGGAGCCAGGACTCAGGGAAAGTCAGGATCTGATCTTTTCTATTTGGTAGCAAGAGAGAGGAATTGCTTCCCACAAGGTTCACACAGTGGTAGATTCTCCAAGTTTAGAGACAGCATTCAGATCCTGGGAAACCCCCCCTAAAAAAAAAGATTATAATTATAATTTATCCTTTGGCCATATAATATTCATGTGCACCTTTCTTTCCATATTAAAAAAGTTTTTTTTAAAAAATGTTTGTTGGGGCGCCTGGGTGGCTTAGTCGGTTGGGCGTCCGACTTTCGCTTGGGTCATGATCTCGCAGTTTGTGGGTTCGAGCCCCGCATCGGGCTCTGTGCTGCCTGCCAGCTCAGAGCCTGGAGCCTGTTTCGGAGTCTGTGTCTCCCTCTCTCTCTGACCCTCCCCTGCTCACGCTGTCTCTCTCTCTCCTAGAAATAAATAAAAAATATTTAAAAAAAAATGTTTGTTTATTTTTGAGAGAGAGAGAGACAAAGCAGGAGCAGAGGAGGGGCAGAGAGAGGGAGACACAGACTCTGAAGCAGGCTCCAGGCTCTGAGCTGTCAGCACAGAGCCTGACATGGGGCTCGAACCCATGAACCGTGAGATCATGACCTGAGGCGAAGTCCGGATGCTTAACTGACTGAGCCACCCAGGCGCCCCTCCATATTTTTATGTGACAACAATGAAGGAACCATGTGAAGTTTGCTGTCCCTACCTGTACTTCTGGCCACAAGTCAACATCTAGTATTTATAACTTCTGCCTTCCCATCCGTATTTCAGGTCTTCTTTGCCAGAAACCTCTATCTCAGATGCTTAATGTTTTTGCTTAGTAGAGTTACTCAAATCTTCATTCCTAAGGAAATGGAATCCTTGGTGGTGTTGCTTGGGTTTGCCTGTATTAACATTTCTTTAATTTTTATCACTGGACGTGAAAATAGTAGGCGACACCGTGAGACGTCACCTGATCTCACTTGTACTGATCCCTGTCTGCAGTGAGCTGTAGCAGCCCAGCTGGCCCTTCGTGGTGAGGCTCAATCCATCTGGTGGAGACAACACTCTCCCCTCTTTTTTCTCCCCTAAGGGGAAAGCAGAAGCTGGCTTGCTAATGAGAAAGTCCTGGCTTCTCGCTAAACGAGAACCGTTGTTGCAGAAAATAGACTCCTTTAGGTACTAAAGCATTTTACAAATATTAACTCCTTTAATTCTCACAAAAATACTATGAGATTTTACATTTTACAGAGAGGAAAATGGAGCCCCAGAGAAGTTAAGTAACCTGCCCAAATTCACACAGCTAGAAAGCAGTAGAGATAGGATTTGAACCCAGGTTCCTGCTGAGTATGATCTAGGATTCAGAATTATTTGGTGGGATGGGGAGAGAGTCACATTTCCTGCATACCAAACTGTGGCACAGAACTAGAAAAGCCCTGTGACAAGTCCTTAAGGTGTTCTGTCCCTACTAGGTAGAAGGAAAATGCTCTTGTTTTTATCTGAAAAGACAAAAATATTTGTCAGGTCTATTACTCCATAAGCATAGGCATTTTTCTTTGTTTTGTTCACTGAATATCCCTAGCACCTTCAAAATTACCTGGAGCACTAGGTGCTTAATGCATATTGTTTAAGAAATGAGTAATCAGACACCAGGGACTGGGTTAGCTTCCCCCAGTGAGAAGGACACACTGGAAAAGCAGCTGCAATTGGAATCACCTCCCCCCCCCCCCCATGAAGCTTCTGTCAACCCAGCATTGTCCTCTAAGAAGCCCCCATCCTCTGCACTGGACAGACTGGAAGGTTAAGTGGGGATGTACTGAAAACACCATCCCTGAATTTTTTTTATTAAGAAAAATTTTTTAATGTTTTTATTATTTATTTTGAGAGAGAGAGAGAAAGAGAAGGAGACACAGAATCTGAAGCAGACTTCAGGCTCTGAGCTGTCAGCACAGAGCCCGATGTAGGACTCGAACTAATGACCACGAGACCATGACCTGAGCTGAACTCGGGCTCAACGGACTGAGCCACCTACAGACCCCCCTGCATTTCTTAGGAATTTCATGGTCACACTAATTGCTGTAATTCCCTCCGACATAATGTTGCTCTTTTTTTTTTTTTTTTTAGTATTTTTATTTATTTCTAGGAGAGAGAGAGACAGCATGAGCAGGGGAGGGTCAGAGAGAGAGGGAGACACAGACTCAGAAACAGGCTCCAGGCTCTGAGCTGGCAGTCAGCACAGAGCCCGACGCGGGGCTCGAACCCACGAACCGCGAGATCATGACCCAAGCGAAAGTCGGACGCTTAACCGACTAAGCCACCCAGGCGCCCCGTTGTTGCTCTTTATTTTTCATTTAAAGTGGATGGGGTGACTCTGGGGGGGGGGCTTCCATTTGCCTCATTTTACCTGTGAATCAGAGACAAATGGGGATTCTGCCATTGATAGATAAATCCTTAGAACACAGGTAAACCATCATGGGCTGGGTCCAGAGTGTCATTATGCCCACTTTAAGGCAGACTTCGACTTGGACTCAAACTCCATTTATCACCTGAATCTCCTAATTAGTGAGCGGCAGTGGGGTTAACTCAGATGCAATGTTTAGTAATCTGTGAAAAGGTGTTATCTTTTGCCCAATGCAGTTTCTTTGGTAAATACTCACAGGTCCCTTGGGAAAAGATAGAAGGGAGACAGCCAATATATTTTCGTAAAGTAATTTCAGGACTCTTTTTAAAGCCTCCCTGGCTTCCCTTCATTAATGGGTTTCAGGGCCTGTGAACTGACATAGGCTCCCTGTGTAGGGCAACTGTAGCAAGGACAGTTTACAGAGTCTTCAGATAACACATGAATGGGCTCATCAGGTGTGTGAGGAAGGGTTGCTTGAACTGAAGACTGAGGTCCAGTGGAGTTTGGGATTTGGGTGTTTGAGTTCTTGAAGTCCTTCCACAATTGCAGTTCTCAAGGTAAACTTTCTTTATTGATGCCCTAACTTTCATATGAAGGATTTGATGAGGCTGTGATTCAATTGACTTTACAGATTAACTCCCCATTAAAGTGGGGGTTTGATTTTGGGTGGTTTTATACTGCTGCTACAAAAAACAAGACATTTTTTTTCAGCACAGACAGAAAAAGTTCCTAGTTTCAGTTTTTGCTTTCAGTCAAGATTTAGGGACTTCACTGTGGCATTTTCTTTCTTTAACTTTTCTAATATTAGCCGTGTCATTCTTCAGTCCTGATTTCTTATACTGTTATATATGGCATTACCAATGTGGTCCCCCAGGGCTTGCTTTCAAACAGATATTGGAAAGGTTATAATTTGATTAGTTGCTTCTCCACTCTGGGCAATGGGTTACCGGATTTCTGTTCCTGAAGGTAGACTGCTTTTACCCCAACTAGGTTATATAATCAAACCTAGATTCCCCTCAATTCCAGATCTGCTGTCCAAAGTCCCCTCATTGTAACAGCTGCTGATCCAATGGTTCATGATGTAAATTGATTTTGTTTATCTTGAGTAGAAAAGGAATTGATTAGAAGGATATCAAGTATTTTCATGGAATTGATGGGAAAGCTGTCGAACCAGACTTAGAAAATGGACCAGAACCAAGGAGATCTAGGCAAGAGGAGCCACAGAAAATGTTATGGGCCAGGCTCTTTGGGTTCCACTACTCTGGGCATTGAATGCTGCTGCGACTGACAAGATTGGAATGGATCCCAGACTTCCTTCTTGCCATCTTGTTTGGCTGAACTTCGGTCACGTGCCTTGTCCTTCCTAGTTGCTTGGGTCCAGGGAAAGAAAGTACTTGGCCTTTGGTGTCTATGGGGAGGCGGCCCTATTTGTACTCAAGATTCGAACAATGACAGATTACTCAGATTTAGAATGTGAACATATAGAATGACATTGGGGTTGCAACTTTGAGTAAAGGGTTAGCCTCAGCACTGGGCTGATCTAGGTCTGCCTATAAGAATGACCTCAGAGTCCTGTTTCTTGGGAAACTGCAGTGATAATAAACATGGAATGTTGTGCCTGTTTTGTTTGTTGTGAGGGCTTGATCTGGACTTCTGGACTGGAGCTGCTGGGGGTAATATACAGGTTTTGGGTCTGTGTCACAAGACCCATATGAAAGATTGTTGGGAAGCTAAAGCTGTGACTTCTCTGTGTCAAGATGACCTTGGATATGGTTCTGTGGCAGCCTTGCCTTTCTTGCATGGGTGTAGGGCAAAAGAAGCTGTGTACTTGGGTAGCTGTTAAGCATTGTATTTGTTTCCTATGGCCATTCTATCAAACTCAGTGACTTAATATAGCATAATTCATTACATTATAGTTTCACAGGTTAGAAGTCTGACATGGATCTTAATGAGCTAGATCAAAGTGTCAGCAGGTCTATGTTTCTTTTTGAAGGCTCTAGTGGAGCATCCATTTCCTGGCCTTTTCTAGATGCTAGAGGCCACCTTTCTTTGGCCTGGTGTCCTTTCCTCCATCTTTAAAGTCAGTAGTGGCGATAGATTCCTTCTCACATGATATCACTCTGGTCTTCTCTTCTGCTTCCCTCTTCCACTTTTAAGGACCCTTGTGATGACTTTAGGCCCACCTGGACAATCCAAAATAATCCCTCTATTTTAAGGTCAGCTGATCATCAACTTAAATTTCACCTGTAACTTTAATTCCTTTTCTCCATTTAACATAATATATCTATAGCTTCTGGGAATTAGGATGTGGACATCTTTGGGGGACTTAGAACAGGTGTCCTGATGAAATGAAGGTGCTGTTTCTTGTCCTCTGTCCTTCTACAGAGCTATGCACATGGAGACTAAAGCCTGTAATGTGTCTTATATCTGATTGCTGATCTGAATTTGCAATCACTGCTATGTGGATGCCTGCTAGAACCACAATTCTGAGAGGGCAGACCATTATTGGGAGTATTTCCACATGTTCAAGCACGATTTATTAAATCTCCATAGGAGTCTACTGTTGTTATGAAAATGGACTAATTTTTTAATTGTGTAGCTCCCAGGATATCTTTCCTTTCCAAAACTTCTGAGAATAATTCTCATATAGGATTCTGGGCAATAAGTTTCTGGGACTCTGCTAACTATCCAAATCTCCAAACCTTTAGGACTTTTATTTTGGCCAACAGAAAGAGTTGAAAGCTACTGTTTTCTTTTAGAGGAAAAGTACTTTAAAAAAACCTGTCTGATATAAATTTTAAATGAAGCCAATATGTTAGGCTGGGCTGTTGTAAAATTATTTTCATCATTGCATTCATTGTGTCATCCAGATCTTTGGCTCCAGATATGCTGTTCTTGTAAAAATTTCATTTCAGCTGTTAGGGTAATCAAAATGGTTTCAAAAGCTTTCCTTGAATACTGAATTGAAATAAAATAATGAAATGCACTAGCAAATGCCAGGTACTACAGAAGGAAGATACCAGATATAGGCAGGTTTTGCTTTTTAAAACATTTGATTTTATTAACTTCTTTACTTTGATATAATTTTGAAGTAACTATTCCTGGTATATACAATTTCTACATAATTCAAGTTGCTTTTCAGTCCAAAATCAGATTTGGGACTACATAATTAAACACACAAAGTGCAGAATAATATTTCACTTATTTAAGTTGTCTTTTGATGCCACAGTTTATGTTCTATAATGGTATTTTTACAATGTATAATGCATAATTTTGTATAATGGTAATTTTATAATGCACGGGCAGAGAAACAAAATGATGGCTATAAGTTTTATCTTTTAAAATTTTGATACTAAGATCTGTGTTTCTAAAAAACCACAAGCTACAGATGCCTATAAGCGACACAATCTTATTATTCTATTACGGAATAAAAATGTTGTTGAGCTTGTGGATGACATAAATGTGGCAACGAGAAACAAATTTTGGAGAGAACTCCCTGAATAGTCAAAAGGCTATGCAAAATATTATTCAAAAGAAGCTTCTGTTTCAAAACGTTACCTAGCTTAGTCACAGTAAAAACTTGAAATCAGCCCAGCACATCAGGCCAGACTTTCTGGAGACACTGTGGGGATGAAATAGCAGATTTGCTGTCATGGGACTTGGCCCGGAGCAGCAAGAGTAGGACATCTTCATTCTCTGCACTCCTCTTCCTCGCTGAGAGCCTCTTGACAACCTTCCACCTCTGACTGCTGCTGTATTTGCTCTGCAGAATTTCTTCCTGCTCTCGGTGTTCATTTATTCATCCATCCTTCCGTCTGGTAACTTTTTGTTGAGTGCCACTCTATAAGAATTTAATTACAGAAGAATTGGTGAAGGTGGGAATGATCTTGATCTGTATCATTTAATCACTCAGGCACAGGGGAAGTCTCAGGAAAAACTGTCTCATCTATATGTACCTGTCCTGCTCTGTTGTGGCAGAGTCCTGTTCTAAGGGCCAGTCTTTCCACTTGATTAACTACCTAATGAAAATACTTAAAAAGGGACATTCTCCCTGGAGGCAATGCAGCAATGCTAGTGGCTCTAATGGAACTTAGCAGGTAGGCAGGGCTTTTCCTACCAAACACATATACCATATAAGTGGTGACTTACTAGTAGTCTTGATATGAGCTTTGCCAAAATACCACTCCTAGTTCAGGAGCAGCCAGGAAGTGAGTCTTGTCCAAGTTCCTCTACAGTACGTGGGAGGCAGAGTGCATGGATTTTCAGCCATGAGGATCTTTCTCTGGGGTAGAGAGCCGTGAATTCATATGTATCAGCAGTGGAACAGATTGCAAAAAATGGCCTCAATACTTTTCAGCTTCTCCCATCAAGAGATGAACTGTTTCCCCATTCTTGAAATCCAGGGTGGCCTTGGGATTTGCCTTGACCAATGCACAGTGGTAGAAGTGACATCAAGTGAGCTCCAAACCTAAGCATCAAGAGGCCATGTGGCTTCTGCTTTTCTTTGTCTTGGGACCCTGTGACCTGCTGTTTGGAGGAACCCAGACAATCTTGCTGGATCGTGAAAGACATGTGACCTTGTCATTCCAGCCTTCCAATTGCCAAACATCTGAGTGAGACCATCTTAGATCCTCTGCCAGCTGACTCCAGATGCATGTAGAAGTCCAACAGGGATTGACTGAGCTATAGCTCCAATCAGAACAACCAACCAACTTCCCAAATCATGAGCTAAACAAATGGCAGTTATTTTAAACCACTGGGCTTTGGGGTGGTTGGTTACACAGCAAAAGCTAACTGATATGAGTAGTCATATGAGATGATTTGTATCCTATTTTATTATGTTTATTTATTTATTTATTTTGAGGGAGAGAGTGTGTGACCAGGGGAGGGGCAATGTGTTTTCATTTCTTTGAGAATAATCCCATTACTCAGATTTTATACACCCCAGGAAAGACGTGGCACTTAACTCTCAAGTTAAGATTTCTTCCCCTTGAGAAATGGAGGGGAGAGTGGGAAAGGCCAAAGTGTCATGTATTAATATAGCCCTATGTGAATTTGGATTATTTAAATATGAAGTAATATGATACAAACATACTTACAAAGTCTCATTTCTGGAACAGTTTTTGAAATAATGTGAATCTCCCCCTGCAAAATCAATAATCGCATATGTTTCAAGTCGGTGGACTGAGAGAATTGGAAACTCTAATTATGCTATTGCTATGGTAGCTGATAAACATAACTACATGATAGTGTTCTTTATCAGTCTTATGAAAAAGTTATTCTTGAATTATAGGAGTTTGAATTCTGAAAGGTGTTCTGCGGAACACCCTAGCATAAATTGACTTTGATGGTCTGTCCTGTTGATTGTTTTTGTGCCTGAGGCAAGGGGATGGGCACTGAGAAAAACTAGGAAAGAAGGATCAGATTTTGAACCCTCATGAGGAAGGGGGGGAACCAGATACTGGATGAACTGCTTCGGGATCCAGGTGATAATGGGCATCACTGTGAAGGATGAGAGCCAGAGTCCCTACTTCTCCATGGCACCAGGACTGCTGTGACATTTTCAGAATTGACAACTCCGGGACCACAGAGACACATGGTCAAGGATGTTCCAAGATGTCTGTCAGCTGTGTGAGCATTGAAGCTTCCCCTAGTGGCTGCATTAGCAAGGACATTAGCAAGGACATGGATGGAGTGAACTGGAAGGGAGAGAAAGGACTGTGAAAGGTGAGCTGGGTCCTGACTGTGGCTCACAAGCTGACCCATGGGCACAGGAGAGGCATACTTTAAGACCTTTAGTAATATTTTGGGGTGGGAGGAGATTTTGGAGGGTCTGTGTCTGTAGAAAGAGTTAAATGTAAGAACTTTGAGATACTGATGGTAGTCAGTCTGAATTTATGGACAGGCGGCTTTGACCTTGGGATTCTTAATATACCTATACATGCCAGTATGGTGGCTTTGCTCTTTAGTCTCTTTATGGACTTGGGCTATTTACTTAACTCCCTAAACCCCTGGTTCCTCGTTTGTAGAATGGAAGCAGTAATGGTACTTAACTTTATGAGATTTTTTTGTGAGGATTCAATGAGCAAGGAAGGAGCTAAGCATGGTGCATAGTCAACATTGTAAATGTGAGCTATCATTATGTTGTTAATACATTCGCTGTCTTTGAAGCATACAATCTCAGTTTCACAGAACCTTTGGAATTGCTAACAAGGTTTGCTGACCAGATTACTTTGAGATCATCGGTAACTTTTGGGTCTTAGATCCTTCCTGATCTTTAATGATTGATGTGGCAGGAGAACACAAGTAATGATTCCTTCTTAGTCTCAGGCCCTCTGCAACTGTCGTTGCAGCTGGCATTTTCTAATTTTCTGCCACATCCTTCTGGGAAAAGAGTACCTCTTATGTAGGAGAGATGATATTTTATCAAGGAAGATCAAGCCATTCTGAGAGAGGAGAAATTACCCATATGTTTTCATTCACTGACATTTTGGGAAAATTACAGTTTGCTTTCTTCTTTATTAAATGGCATAAAAATTCTGTAAAAACAATTAATGGAAATATTTAATTCCAACTATATTAAAACCAATTTTTCTGTCTCTATTGCACTCAAAATGGCAGGTTGAATGAATCCTTGAAAGTATGACTAGGGGTTTCCATAGCAACCAGACAGGAACGAGGGAGGAGACCTAGTTCTGGTCCATAGGTGCTTTTCTTCTACTCACTGGGGACCCTAGCGAATCCATTTGTGGACAGAACCGTGCCATGGCTCTCAGTGCACCCAAGTCTAGAGCTCCAAATGCTACTTTCTAACCAAGGTGGGGCCAATGGAGGTTAGAGTGACTGCTCATAGTGAAAGGACCCCAGTGAATAATAATAATACCAGAGATTGGATTATATTTTTCATTCCATAAAGTGTTTTTGTTTACATTATGTTACTTAATCATGTTATCACTCTAACGTAAGTTATCGCCATTCTAAAGGTGAGGAAACAGGTTAAGAAAGGTGAAATGGCATGCTAGAGTCAAGTTGCAGAGCCAGGGTCTGAATCATCCTACTCCAAGACCAGTGTCCATTCCTTGGGGCCCTGGTATGGGTCAGAACCTCCTTCACAGACTCTTCCCTGTTCTCCATGGCAGGGTGGGTGATTGGAGAGAGTGAGGCTTTACCTGCGTCCTCACGGGGGGCTGTGATGGAGAATAGGGCACAGCTTTATGTATTTCCATGAAAGGCACACTTGCCAGGATGGGAGATGAATACTGTGTGGAAAAAAAGACACGTTGCATTTCTTCTGTGGCCCCTGATACTTTGCTTGCTGTAGTGTGGAGCCCCTCATCAGTGGCAGTGATAAAAGGCACTGTCTTGTTGCATCTATTAACACATCCTTCCACAGTTTTGTTTAATTACACTGATTATTTCCCACTGTGAGTTTATTCTTTTCTGAGCTTTTTTCTCAAGAAGCTTCTGTAATTTCACTCCCAATTATTATATTATTGTAAGAAGGGGCTCTCCAGTGGCACAATGGGTCATTTCAGCCTCTCATATAAAGCAGCTTCTAATTTTTGTGTGGAATGAAAGAACTAGTTACTGATTAGAGTTGGAAAGACTGTGTGAATATCCTAGATCTTTTTTTTTTTTTTTTACTATTACAAAAACTTATTTAACAAAAAAGTTCAATGTGAAAATGTATACAACCCAATTTTTACATTTAGTAGAACAGGTGCTGTGGAGAAGCAGTTGATTTCTCTGGTGAGCATAGAAGTTGGTTATAGTCCTGCCAGGGTTTATAACATGTTGATTCTGTTTCCTCCTAATACCACCATTCCATTATTGTCCTGTTGTCCACTAATTGCCATCCCCACACATTCGTCTGTCACAAGATTCATAAAGGGATCTAGTCCCTGCGCTAGTCCTTGGACATGGCTACCACCATTGGACATGGCTACCACCATTTAATTTCAATGATAACTTCTTGTGCATGAATTTTTTCACCTTGGGAGGGTGAGCTTTGCTCAGTGTCTACTCAGAGAGCTCAAAGATGCCTCGAAACAGAATTCGTGGCCTCCCTGCTGCTCCCACAGTAGGCCTGGCATCTTCCCTATATCTTTAATTATGGTGAATTAACATTGTACTTTTTTCCCAACTTTAGAATCATATCCCTCTTTTACTTTCTACCTCCATGCTGCCACTAAGCATTTTTTTTTTTAACCCTCTGGAAACTCTGCTGACTCTCCGGCTTCCTTTTCACTCCCTCCATGATCCCATCGTAATCAGTGGCCATCTTAGATCCACAGTGCCTCGTTTGCCTCCTTTAGGCTTCTCAGTTTCTGGTCTTTATTCTAATGCATCCTACACATGGCAGAATGGATACTTTGTTCAGCTTTTATTTGGTTTAGGCCACTCCCATTCTAAGAAGCCCAGAATAATTAAAATTACCTCTTGAATAAAATTAAACCTCCTAATTATATTCTCTAAAGTTCTCAGCCTGTAAAGTGCCTCCACTTAATGGCTCCCTTGCCTGCCCCACTCCAGTTGGACATCGCACTTCAGCGACATGAACCCATTTGCACTTCCCACTTGGAGTGCACATTTATACCCACCTATTAACCTATGAGCCTTTGTACATCCCACCTCTCCCATTCACAACTCCTCCCCTCTTCAGTTTACCAGGAAAGTAATTGGTTTGACTTTGTTTAACTAGACGTTTCTCAAATTTATTTTACCACAGAATAATTTTGCTTACAACATAGCTATTAAAAAATGTGCTAGATAGCTTCTTTCTACTCTTCGCTCCTCTAGGCCCACCCTCCCTGAACCTTCCTCTACTCTGCTGTGCGTCCATGACGCCAACTTGTATGAACCATATCAACAGGTCCTTCTTGACCTCTGTCACGGTCAGTTTTATGCATCACCTTGGCTGGGCCATATTACCCACTTTTTAAATTAAGCACAAATCTAGGTGTTGCAGTGAAGGTATTTTGTAGTTGTGGCTAACACCTACAATCAGTACACTGTAAGTAAACTGGATTACTCTCCTTAATGCTTGTTTTCATCCACTCAGCTGAAGGCCTTAAGGGTAAAACCTGAGGTTTTTCAAAGAGGAAGTTCTAGCTCAAGGTTACAATATTTTACCACCCTGATTGCACAAGCCAATTTCTGAAAATGAATTTCTCTCCTCTCCCCCAATATAGATTCTGCTTTTCTGGAAAACCCTGAGTAATATACCCTTTAACTTCTGAGTTGGTTTGGCCAGTGAGGCCTATTCACAGGTGATTAGAGGGAAGAAGGAGACTGGGGCTAGGATATTCATTCCCCGGGTCACAGTCTGCTGGGTCTCTTATAGTGGACTATGTCTGTGGACAGAAATCCCAGCTCTGGAGCCTTCTCCCTCTGATTCTTTTCTTCTTCTTAAAAAATTTTTTAAAAATGTTTATTCATTTATTTTGAGAGAGAGAGAGAGAAAGAGCTTGAGCAGGGGAGGGGCAGAGAGAGGCGGGGAGAGAGAGAATCCCAAGCAGGCTCCACACTGTCAATGCAGAGCCCCATGCAGGGCTCAAACCCACGAACCATGAGATCACGGCCTGAGCTGAAATCAAGAGTCTGACGCTTAACTGACCGAGCTACCCAGGTGCCCTGATTCTTTTCTTCTTAATTCTGGGTTCAGTAAACCATTCCACCCTCCATCGTCTTTCCTCTTGGGGCCTAGGAATGGTCACAGCTCCTTGTTGTTACTAGACCTGGGGTCCTGCACTATCTTCTGTGGTTTCCCTGTACTCTGTCTTTATGTTTGTGAATAGCCCATTGTTAAACTTTCTCCCAGTTGCCCAATTTGAATGTATCATTTGTTTCCTGACATGACCTTGACTGATACAATATCTCATGGAATTACTGTCCCAAGAAACATACTTTGGGAACCTATGCTTCAACTTCAACCTTTCTCTTATGAGGGGGGCACAGTTGTAGGGTTCACTGTGTCCCAGAACAGTCTAGGAGAAGTCAGAACAGACTTCATAGAAACAGAGATTTGTGGGTTAATAGTTGAATTACAGGTAAGTTTAATTTAGCTGGAGAGAGAGTGTGCATGGCAATAGAAGTGAAAACGTCAATTTGTGGACTAGACAATTATAAAATGCTTCTGCACATTTTATCTCATTTGATCCTCTCCGCAATCCTGTGAGGGAGGCAATTATCCTGTGTCACAGATGATCATGGAGATGAGAAAATGAGCAAGGTGTGTTCAGGGATACAGGAGACATTTGTCTGATTAAAGTGGAGAGTTCTTGGTGAAAAGTAGGGAAGAATAAGGTTTCCGTGGGTCAGACAGGGCCAAATTATGTGTGATCCTGAGGGTGGAGGTGATGAATTGGATTTGATGCGAGAGGCTGCAGAGAGCTTTTGAAGAATTATTTAAAAATTTTTAATTTACTTTATAAATAATACATGTTCACAGTAGAATATTTAATAATATCAAGCGTAAAGAAAAAAAATAAACATCACCCATAATTTTAGCATCAAGTGATACCCTGTTTTTGCTCTTAAGACTTGAGATCAATCAGTGTTCATAGTATTGTGCCCTGGTTTTTTCATCTGTCGCAGGATAATTCTTTGTTGGGGGAGAGGGTCGCCTGTGTATTATAAAATGTTTAACAACATTCCTGGCCCGCACCCACAAGATGCCAGTAGCACCTCCTCCTTCTCCAAGCTGTGACAACCAAAAACGTCTTCCAGACATTGCTGAATGTCCGTTGGTAAGCAGAATCATTCCTGGTTGAGAATCTGTGGTCTAACTTGATATTGTGAACATTTCTCCCATATCATTAACAATCACTGAAAAATCCATGTGACAGAAATAGCATACTTTATTTACTCATGGCTTTTTTGGTTGGATGTTTAATCTATGTGTGTGTGTGTGTGTGTGTGTGTGTATTAGCATCATGAATAACACACTGATGAGTATCCTTTCACATAAATCTTTGGTTGGATCTCTGCTTATCTCCTTAGGACCAATTCCTAGAGGTGTATTTCTGACTTAAAGGGCATGAACATTTCAGGGCTCCTGGTATATTTTTCTGAAAAAGTGCCTTCCAGAATAATTTCTACAAATATCTACATCTGCTAACCAGTGATGCATGAGTGTTCCCATTTTACCAGCCTTCATAAGCACTGTTGGTATGTTTACAGGTTTAAAAAATGATATCCTGATCTTTTGATTTGTCCTTTTTGATCTATAGTGAAGTTTTCTCATGTGTTGCTTAGAAGTCTATTTACTTCCTTTACTTAACTTGTAAGTTGTTGAGTGTTTTAATCATTATGAGGGCAATGTTTAGAAGAACATCTGCTGGCCTGTGTTTAGGGGGACTGTACTGATTTTAGCTTCTTTTTCTCAAGTGACTAGTTTTTCTAATTTTCAGCTCAGATTCTGTTTCTTGGCTGTCAGAAAGTCATTTTCTTCTTTGTGAAGAAAATCTAACTCTTTAACTTAAAAGAAGCATGGAAAGTAAGAAAGAAAATAAAAGGACTTGCAAATAGAGTTTTCAATTTTCTTGTTTACAACCTCGAAGTCACCCTTTTTGTAGCTGAGTCAGCCAGTGTTTTCTCATTAGTATTATAAAATCGATTCTTATTCACTATTGTACTCTCCTGGGGATGTCAAACTAGAACTGGAATCCAGTCCAGCTCTGCCCCCAGCTACTTCTGTTATCTTGGGCAAACTGCTTGTCTTTCTCAACCTAACTCTGCTCATTTGTAAAATAATGGAGAGAAGATGGTCTTTCAGGGCCTTTAGAGTTCTATAAATTTGTGTGTACATGTGATGAGAAAAAAAGAAATAACAGCAACAACTTGGGACACTGGAGTCTTGTTCTGGGAGAGGAAGGAGAAGGGATGCAATTCTAAAATAATATATATTTTTTAAAATGGCAAAATGCAACACTTGTATTTGTATTTCAGTTATTAATGAGCCTTCTTTATTTTTTATAATTCTGCACCCTTTTTGTTCATCAGCTGTGGGAATTTTCCCCAAGTGCAAAATGTTACAAGGGCAGAGGTAGAATGTGAGTGTTTATATAAGTTGTTATTTTTTTAAAGAATTTTTTTAATGTTTTATTTATTTCTGAGAGAGAGAGACAGCGTGAGTGGGGGAGGGTCAGAGAGAGAGGGAGTTATAGAATCCGGAATAGGCTCCAGGCTCTGAGCTGGCTGTCAGCACAGAGCCTGACGCAGGGCTCGAACCCACAAACCGTGAGATCATGACCTGAGCCGAGGCTGGACGCTTAACCACTGAGCCACCCAGGCGCCCCTACATAGGTTGTTATTGAAACAGTAAGTCACAAAATTGGTTTTGCCAGTGCTGTAATATATATAATTGTTATATGTACATGTTAAAACAAAATATATGTAAATATATAAAATATAATAAATATATATTATATATACATCTATATCCATCTATCTCTGTCCATCCGTCTATATATCTGCTTATTGAGTGTCTTCTCAACTGGAATGCAAGTTCCATGAGAGAAGAGATTTTGTCTGTCTTGTCCATCATAGGATCCTCTCAGCACCTAAGACAGTGCCCAGCACACGGTATCTGCTCAATAGGTTAAGTAAGGAATGGATGCATCAATGAAGATGTTTATTTATCAAAAAGATAAGAGATAAATGTTGGTGAGGATATGGGGAAAAGAGAACCCTCATGCTCTGTTGGCAGAAATGTAAACTGATGTAGCCACTATGGAAAACAGTATGGAAGCTCCTCAAAAACTTAAGAATAAAATTGCCATATGACTCAGTGATCTCACTTCTGGGTATATCCAGAGGAAAGGAAATCACTATTTCAAAGAGATATCTGCACCCCTGTGTTTGTTGCAGCATTATTCACAATAGCCAAACTATGGAAACAACCTAAGTGTCCACTGATGGATGAATGGATATAGAAACTGTGGTATATATATATATATATATATATATAAATATAGAAAGTGGAATACACACACCCACACCCACACCCACACAATGGTATATTATTCAACCATGAAAAAGAAGAAAAATCCTGCCATTTGCAACAATATGGATGAAACCAGAGAGCATTTTGCTAAGTGAAACAAATCAGACACAGAAAGGCAAATACTATATGGTATTGCCTATATGTAAAATCTAAAAAAAAATAGTTGAACTCATAGAAACAGAATAGAATTGTGGTTGCCATGGGCCGGGGCATGGGGGAATTGAGTCAAAGGGTACACACTTTCGGTTATAAGAGGAATAAATTCTGAGCGTCTAAATGTACAGCATGGTGACTATAGTTAATAATTCTGTATTGTATACTTGAAATCTACTGAGAGTAGATCTTAAGTGTTTTCTCAAGAAAAGAGGAAAAAAGGTAACCACGTGAGATGATAGCTGTGTTAATTAACTTGATCGTGGTAATCATTTCACAATGTATAAGTATATCAGATCACTTTAAATATGTTACAGCTTTGTCAATTATACCTCAATAAAACTAAAAATAATGAAATAAAAATAATAAAAATAATGAAATAATAAATAATAAAATAATTAACTGGATATCTCTGCAGCATACAAATATAACTCATGAATACAACTTATAGTCACAAGAGCTCTCTACTTGTAGGCTTGTGTCTATGGAGCTTGAACCCTAATCATGTTTCTCAAAATATGCCTTCTGTAAAGAACTCCAGCATATGTAGCTATTTTTTTTAAGTTAACTAGGAAGATGAAATCAGTCAGATTTGGGAGACAGATTGACTGACAGCATGAACAGAGAAATGAAAACACTGAAGGAACAAATAAGCTAACACACAAGTAAAATGAATTAGGCTAAAAAATTAATTTAAATTAAAATTTTATTTATTTAAGTAATCTCTATACCCAATGCAGGGCTCGAACTCATGGCCCTAAGATCAAGAGTCAGATGCTCCTCCAACTGAGCCAGCCAGGTGCCCCTAAAAATTAATTTAAAAAAACCTGTTTGGATTATACGATTTTCCTTTGCCATCATTTAAATGTGTTTACGAAGACAATTTTTGGGAAGAAGCTCTCCCAATATGGTTGTCATTTATTAGGGTAGAAATTCATGAAAACAGATGCTAGCAACTTTTTTTTTTAATCACTTAGGATGCTGATTAATACATGTTCACAAATACATTAGCAAGAAGATGATGAAACTACAGATGCAGGTACATCTATGTCTACATAGATCTGTCTTTGTCTCTATGTCTGTATCATCTACATCTGTATTTCTGTGTGTATGAGTATGTCTATGTATATTCTACCCGTATATCTATATTATCTATCTTTATATCTATATCTACAGGTATAGATACAGGAGAGGGAGCCTCGTTCAGGACTGCAAAATAGTGAGTGCCTTTGCGCTCCATTTGCAGCCTCACTTACAAAACAAGAATGGAAATTTTGTCAAAGATGGTGAAGGAATGGCTACGATTACAGTAATTACAAGACATTTGCAAAATACAAATAAGTTTTGTGAAATTATCATTGCAATAGCAAGCGGTTTCAAATTTATGTTGGAGAGCTGCATTTTGCTATGAAGTTGTAGAGAAGCAGTTTGAAAGAGTACCAGCTTTCGGCTATGTAATTATGTGTAAAATTTGTTCCAGAAATTCAGCAAGGCTGGGACATAGGACTGTAAGTTTTCCAAATTGTTTTCAAATGGGCAGTAAAGGTATGTGGGCAGTCAGATACTCAAAGGTAGGAAGATGAAGGACAATCAATTCAAAACACACAGTCTCTTCAGAGACAAACTTCTTCAGCCCTTAAACAAATTATGTTACTACTTAAAATGAATTACCATTTCCCTTAGTAACTGATGGCAATTTGTAACATTTAACAGGCACTTACAATATGCATTTGGTAGTGAGCTTATACCTTAAGATTTATTCCTCAAAATTATTCTTTAACATTTATTCCTCAAAAAGTTTTCATTCAGCCTGTTTTGAGGTTCTAATGACTATAGCAACTATCTAGTTTGTGGTAGAGACCAGTGGGTTGTTCACTACACTTGTTTTCTTTCCTCCTAGGTACCCAGCTGGACTACATTTCCCAGCTTCCCTTGAAGTTAGGTCTGGTTATGTGTTACTGAGCCCTAGTCAGTAGAATGTAGGTGGAAACTATGTGGGTCACTTTCAGGCTTGACTCGTTATGATTTCCCACATGATCTTTTACTCTAAAGCGGCAAAGTCTTTGTCAGCCCAAGTCCTCGGGAGACTCTGTGGAAGAGAGACTCAACCTACATCCCCAGCCTCCAGGTGACTGGACTTTATTTGAGAGAGCAATTGGCTTTGATTGTTTAAACCACTGAGTTTCAGGGCAACTAGCATTACCCTAACTAACGTATAGGATAGAGAATAGAAATATTCTAGAACAGAAGCAACAGAAACACGTAAGTAACCATTACAATTATAAAAATAGAAGCAACAAAAGTACGAAGGCATGCCTGACTTCTCCCATTGTAGTGATTTGGGACAGTTCATTTTTAAACTATTATGTAGCAGCTGCCCACATGCTGGGAAATAATTGATGTGGGTCTTTAATAAGAATTAACAAAAATAATTACCAATCTGAATGTAAAAAAATTGAGTTCAAAAATTACATGGAAAGGGATGCCTGGCTGGCTCAGTTGGTGGAGCATGCGACTCTTGATCTTGAGGTGGTAGGTTTGAGCTTCATCTTGGATGTAGAGATTAGTTAAAAATAAGATACTTTAAAAAGCCCCAAAAATTACATGAAAAGAAATTGAAAATGCAATGGTCCAAAATCTTTGGGATGCAGCAAAAGCCATTCTATGAGGGAAGTTTATAGCAATACAGGCCTACCTTAAAAGCAAGAAAAATATCAAAGAAACAACCTAAACTTACATCTAAAGGAGCTAGAAAAACAAAAAGCCTAAAGGCAACTGAAGGGAGGAAATAAAACAAATTATAGCAGAAATAAATTATATAGGAACAAAAAATAAAAGAACAGATCAATGAAACCAAGAACTGCTTCTTTGAAAAGATCAACGAAATTGATAAATGACTAGCCAGACTCATCAAAAAAACAAACAACAACAACAACAACAACAGAAAAACAAAAGAGATAGAGAGACAGACCCAATAAAATAACAAATGAAAGAGAAGAAATAGCAACCATGCTACAGAAATACAAACAATTTAAAGAGATTATGAAAAATTATATGCTAACAAATTGGGCAATCTAGAAAAAATGGATAAATTCCTAGAAACATATAACCTCCCAAAACAAAATCAGGAAGAAATAAAAATAATCAACCAAGCCGATTACCAACAATGAAATTGAATCAGTCATCAGAAACTGCCAACAGAAGTCCAGGACTAGATGGCTTCACAGGCAAATTCTAGCAAACATTTAAAGAACAGTTAATTCATATTCTCAAACTTTTTCAAAAAATAGAAGAGTAAGGGAAATTTCTAAATTCATTCTGTGAGGCAGTATCACCTTGATACCAAAATCAGATAAAGGCATCACAAAAAAGAGATTTCAGGCCAATATTTCTGATGAATGTAGATGCAAAAATCCTCAGTAAAATACTAGCAAACCAAATCCAACAATACATTAAAAAAATCATATGCCACAATCAAGTGAGATTTATTCCTCGGATGCAAGGGTGGTTCAATATTCACAAATCAATGTGATACATCACATCAGTAAGAGAAAGGATAAAAACCATATGATCATTTTAGCAGATGCAAAAAAAGCATTTGACAAAGTGCAGCATCCATTCATGATAAAAACTCTCAACAAAGTAGGTCTAGAAAGAACATACCTCAATATGTTAAAGGTTTTATATGAAAAACCCACAGCTAACATCACACTCAATGATGAAAAACTGAGAACTTTTCTCCTAAGGTAAGGAACAAGACAAGAATGTCCACTCTCACCACTTTTATTCAGCACGGTACTGGAAGTCCTAGCACAGCGATCAGACAAGAAAAAGAAATAAAGCCATCTAAATTGGTAAGGAAGAAGTAAAACTTTCATTGTTTGCAGATGACATGATATTATATACAGAAAACCCTGAAGACTCCACAAAAAAAGTATTAGAATTGATCTATTCAGTAAAGTCACAGGATTCAAAATCAATGTATAGAAATCTGTTGCATTCATATACACTAATAGTGAAGCAGCACCAAGTGAAATTCAGAAAACAATCTCATTTAGAGTTGTACCCAAACCAATAAAATCTTTAGGAATAAACTTAAGTAAAGAGGTGCAAGACCTATACTCTGACTATAAAACACTGATGAAAGAAATTCAAGATGATGCAAAGAAATGGAAAGATTCATGTTTATGGGTTGGAAGAACACATATTGTTAAAATGTCTACACTATCAAAAATAATCTACACATTTAGTACAATCCTTATCAAATACTAACAGCATTTTTCACAAAACTAGAACAATCCTAAAATTTGTATGGAATCACAAAAGACCCAGAATAGCCAAAGCAATCTTGAAAAATAAAAATAAAACTGGTGGTATCATAATTCTGGTCTTCAAGTTATATTACAAAGCTATAGTAACCAAAATAGTATGGTACTGGCATAAAAATAGACACATAGATCAATGGAACACGATAGAAAACCCAGGAATAAGCCCACACTTATATGGTCAAATAATCTTCAACAAGGGAGGAAAGAATATACAATGAGAAAAGGACAAGTCTCTTCTACAAATGGTGCTGGGAAAGCTGGACAACTACGTGCAAAAGAATGAAACTGGACTATTTTTGTACACTATACACAAAAGTAAATAAAAAATCATTTAAAGACCGAAGTGTGAGACTTGAAACCATAAAGTTCCTAGAAGAGAGCACAGGCAACAATTTCTCTGACGTTGGTTAAGGCAACATTTTTTTTTTTTAGATAGTCTCCTGAGGCAAGGGAAATAAAAGCAAATATAAACTACTGGGACTACATCAAAATAAAAAGCTTCTGCACAGCAAAGGAAACAATCAACAAAACTAAGAGGCAACCTACTGAATAGGAAAAAGTATTTGCAAATGACATATCCAATAAGTGGTCGGTATCTAAAATATATAGAGAACTTACAGAGCTCAACATCCAAAAAATAAATAATTCAGTTAAAAAGATGTGTGGAAGACATGAACAGATGTTTCTCCAAGGAAGACATCCAGATGGCCAACAGACACATGTAAAGAAGCTCAACATCACTCATCATCAGGAAAATGCACATCAAAACCACAATGAGATATCACTTGACACCTGTCAGAATAGCTAAAATAAAAAAACACAAGAAACATTGGTGCACTCACTGTTGGTGGGAATGCAAACTGGTGCAGCCACTGTGGAAAACAGTGTGGAGTTTCCTCAAAAAGTTAAAATAGAACTACTCTATGACTCAGTCACTGTACTACTGGGTATTTAACTAAAAAGTACAAAAACCTAATTCAAAAGGATATTTGCACTTCTATGTTTATGGCAGCATTATTTACCATAGTCAAATTATGGAAGCAGCCTAAGGGTCCATTGATAAATGAATGGATGAAGAAGTGTGTGTGTGTGTGTGTGTGTGTGTGTGTAATGGAGTATTATTCAGGCATAAAAAAATGAAATCTTGCCATTTGCAACAACATGGATAGAGCCAGAGAGTATAATGCTAAGTGAAATAAGTCAGTCAGAGAAAGATAAATACTATATGATTTCACTTGTATGTGGGATTTAAGAAACAAAACAAATGAGCACAGGGGAAAAAAGAGAGATAAACCAAGAAACAGACACTTAACTTAGAGAGAAGAAACAAATGATTACCAGAGGGGAGGTGGGAGTGGAAATGGGTGAAATAGGTGATGAGGATTAAGAGGTACACTTACCTTGAGTGTTAAGTTGAGTCACTTGTAAGTTGAATCACTTGTAAGTTGAATTACACTGAGTAATTGTTGAGTCACTATATTGTACACTTGAAACTAATATAACACTGTATATTAACTATACCAAAATTAAAATAAAAAACTTATAAAAAAAGAAAAAGTTTAAACTGTTAATGGAGAAGGACACTTTGTCATTTTATAATTCAGTGACAATTATTTATCTGTTTATTTATTAGACCTATTGTGGTAACTTACTAAAGGTGGTGATGATGGGGAGAGGGAAGAGAAAGAAAAGAGAATAGCTAGCTATTGGCTTTCTCTCACTGGCTTTTGTGGTTCAGGAGTTGATCCAAATAAGGTTAAGTGGGTCATGCTGTGTGTGACCACTTGGCAAAGGGGCACTGTGCTAGCCTAGGGCAAATATCCTTAGTAACCTTTACAGGAGGAGTCTTGAGTACAAGGCACTATGGGGTGAGAAACCTTAATTGAATATCATTAAAATGAAGCACAGGTGAAGGTGTAAGAAATATAATCAACAGAATGATATAATATCAAAACCTACTCCCCAAAGCTATCAGGCAAAAGAGGACAAAAAAGGAGACCTTTTGTGCTGAGTGAAATCTTTTCTACCCCTGTTGTGATAGCTTCAGAGCTTCTCTTGTTGTGGGGCGCCTGGGTGGCTCAGTTGGTTGAGCATCCGACTCTTTATTTCAGACCATTTCATGATCTTGTGGTTCGATTTGTAGGATCGAGCCCCACGTTGGGCTCTCCGCTTACAGTACAGAGCCTGCTTGGGATTCTCTCTTTCCCTCTCTCTCTGCCCCTCTCCATGGGTCATGCTCTGTCTCTCTCAAGATGAACTTAAAAACAAGTTTCTCTTATTTTAACAATTTTTTTTCTTTTAAATGTTTTGGTTTACTGGAACTGAGTGAAGATTGGGTTTTAGCAGCAGTTTTTTTTTTTTTAATATTTTTATTTATTTCTAGGGGGGAGAGAGAGAGAGAGAGAGAGAGAGCGTGAGCAGGGGAGGGTCAGAGAGAGAGGGAGACACAGACTCTGAAACAGGCTCCAGGCTCTGAGCTGGCTGTCAGCAATTCAATTTAAAAATTGAAGTGTAGTTGACTCACAGTGTTACCTTAGTTTCAGGTGTACAATAGAGTGATTTAGTATCTCTATATGTTATGCTGTGCTTATGACAAATGTAGCTACCAGCTGTCACCATACAATGCTCTCACAGTACCATTGACTATATTTTCCAGCTGTATCTTTTATCCTTGTGCCTATGCATTCCATAAATGGAAGCCTGTACCTCTCATTCCTCTTCACCCGTTTTGCCCATCCCTCCCATCTGCTTCCCACTAGAAACCATCAGTTTGTTCTCTGTATTTATGGGCCTGTTTCTGCTGTTTTTGTTTTATCTTTTAGATCCCACATATGAATGAAATAGTATGGTATTTGTTTTTATTTGTTTGACCTATTTCACTTAGCATAATAACCTTCTAGGTCCATCCATGTTTTTACAAATGGGAATATCTCATTCTTTTTTATGTGTATATACATACACACATACCACATCTTGTTTATCCATTTATTTGTTGATGGACACTTTGGTTGCTTCCATATCTAGGGTATTGTAAATAATGCTGCAACAAACATAGGAGTGCATATATCTTTTCAAATTAGTGTTTTTGTTTCCTTTGGGTAAATTCCCATTAGTGGAATGGAATTATGTGGTGTTTCTAGGTCTCTGAGGATCCTCCCTACTGTTTTCCACAGTGTCTGCATCAATTTACATCCCCACCAACAGTACTCAAGAGTTCCTTTTCCTCCACATGTTGTCAACAGTTATTATTGTCTTTTTTAAAAAATGGGCTCCATGCCCAATGTGGGGCTTGAACTCATGACCCTGAGATTAACAGTTGCATGCTCTACTGAGTGAACTAGCCAGATGGCCCTATTATTGTCTTTTTGATAGTCGTCATTTGATAGGTGATCAATGAGGTGATATCTCATTGTGGTGTTGATTTGCATTTTCCTAATGATGAGTGATGTTGAGTATCTTCTCATGTGTCTGTCCGGCATCTGTATGTCGCCTTTGGAAAAACATCTATTCATTCCTCTACCCATTTTTAAAATTAGATTATTTGTTTCTGTGTATGTGCTGAGTTGCAAAAAGTTTTATATATTTTGGACATTAACCTTTTATTGGATATGTCATTTACAAATATATTCTCCCATTCAGTAGGTTGTCCTTTCGTTTTATTGATGGTTTTCTTCTCTGTGCAGAAGCTTTTAATTTTGGTATAGTCCCAATAGTGTGGTTTTGCTTTTGTTTCCTTTATGTTAGGAGACATCTCTAAAAAAATGTTGCTAAGGCCAACATCAGAAAGATTATTGCCCATGATTTCTCCTAGGATTTTTATGGTTTCAGGTCTCACATTTAGGTCTTAATCCATTTTGAATTCATTTTTGTGTGTGGTGTAAGAAAGTGGTCCAGTTTCATTCTTTTGCATGTAGCTGTCCAGTTTCCCAGCACCATTTACTGAAGGGACTGTTTTTTCCCCATTGTATATTCTTGCCTTCTTTGTCGTCGAATAATTGACTGTAGAAGTGTGGGTTTATTTCTGGGGTTTCTATTCTGTTCTGTTGATCTGTCTTTTTTTGTGCCAGTGCCATACTGTTTTGATGCTATAACTTTGTAGTACATCTTGAAATCTGGGATTGTGGTACCTCCAGTTTTGTTTTTCTTTCTCAAGATTGCTTTGGCTATTTAGAGTCTTTTGTGGTTCCAGAGTATTATTTGTTCTAGTTTTGTTAACAGTGTTATTGTTATTTTGTTTAGGATTGCATTAGATCTGTAGTTTGCTTTGGATAGTATGGAAATTTTAACAATATTCTTTAGATTCATGAGCATGGACTATCTTTCCACTTGTTTGTGTCATCTTCAGTTTCTTTCATCAGTGTTTTATAGTTTTCAGGGTATAGGTCTTTCATCTCCTTGGTTAAGTTTATTCCTGGGTATTTTGTTCTTTTTGGTGCAATTGTAAATGAGATTGTTTTCTTAATTTCTCTGTCTGCTACTTAAAAATTTTTTTAATGTTTATTTTTGAGAGAGCGAGAGAGCGAGAGAGCGAGAGAGAGAGCAAATGGGGGAGGAACAGAGAGAGATGGAGAAACAGAATCCAAAGCAGGTTCCAGGCTCTGAGCTGTCAGCACAGAGCCTTATGTGGGGCATGAACTCACGAGCCATGAGATCATGACCTGAGCTGAAGTTGGACACTTAACCGACTGAGCCACCCAGGTGCCCCTGCTACTTCTTTATTAATGTATAGAAATGCAACAGATTTCTGTATATTTTGTTTCTTGCAACTTTTATTGAATGGGGGATAGTCTCATCTGTTTCTGTAGGTATTGAAATGTATCAGTATTTAAGCCCACATAATTTCTTACAGGTACTATCATTTTGCCTCTATGTATCTTTAACAAATATTTTATAAGACAAAACTTATCTAAAAATTGTCTCTTTTTACTGATTCTTTTGAATGTCACCAAATTGAGATGCTGCAAAATTGTAAGCTTTATTAGTTTGAATTCATTTATTGAAGAATACATGAATTTATCCAATTAATAATAGGAGTGCCATTTAAAGGGTCTTCCCACAACAAGATATCTCAAAACACAATAGCAGAACCTCAAAGTTAAATAATTTACATGAACTGAGGTCTCATAATTTATTTTATTTAGTTCTCTCTTGCATTTGTAGGGATACTTCTTTTTAAAAGTTTTTGTTTAAAGTTCAGTTAGTTAAGATTGTATGGATATGTTCTAATGATTTCTGTCTGTAGGCTTTATTTCAGTCACTACAATTTGTTAAAAACTTAAATATTTTGATTCTCCATTAGTTGAATACTTTCATTAAAGATATTCAATAGATTTTGGAAAAATGTAACCAAAATTTTGAGAACTCTTTGCACCACTCACAAAATACCTATACATTGGAAGACTCAAAACCTCAAACATTGATAAAATCTGTTGGATGAAGGTAGCAAGTGTGTTTGCCATGGTAATTCTTATTTTTTGCATTCATCATTGTCGCAGTCTATGAGTCTGGAGTTCTCTCTCTTCCGGCAAGAGAGCAGATATAGAATTGAATACAAGAGAGGCTAATGTCCAGGAGGAGACAAGAGCCCCGAACAGGGGTTTCATCTCCGTATTTATTGAGTGGTCAAGATCTTACACACGTGGTGAACATGAAGAAAACAGGATCTTACACACATGGTGAATGTGAAGGAAATAATCAGATAGTAATCACTAACTTGTGTGCGTAAGAAACAAAGGGTCTCGGGGGCAAATGGAGTTTGTGATCAAAGCACAATAGTATATTGGCGCCAGAGGAAAGTAATTTCCTGCAGGTGATATAACAAGTTACTCGTGATCTCATTATAGTATCTTGCCAGCTAACTTGGGTGCTTTCACCTGTGGTGATGGCTTTCCACCCTAAGCTTTTTTCTACTTAATGACTAACCTTTTTATGTAAGTATAAGGAATTTGTGAACCTATTTCCCCACACATCATTGTCTTTGTCACACAAATTTTTCATTCAGGCACTCTGTATATATAGAAACATTTGAAATTTTGACAGGTACAGCTTCTGTTTTGATTGGTGGAATACTCCTGCTGGTTTGAGCAAAATCATGAATAAGGTATGCAGCAAGCCAGTTTTAAGAACCTATTTTCTCCATAGGTTTCTTTATGAAATGATGCCATTGTTTGTCCCACATCACTGTTCTCCATGAAATAAAAAGTACGTATATTACACATAAAAACAAATACTTTTATTTTCCATGTTGAATATTACAACCAAATTTGTAAGAGCATTCACAACATCAGCTGTTTCATGTTCAAGCAGAATGAATGCCCAAGCTTTACTGAAATTTCATGATATAAATGGAAAAATGAAGTCATCATTGGCATTAACTGATTTTCCATTTGAAATATTTGAAATCATTGGTATAAATCTGGCATCATTTAACCATGAACTTTTTTTATGCTAATTGACCTGACACATTAGCTGTAATGTGATGTGCCTCAAACATTTGGAATTAAAAATGAGCAAAGAATAGTCTTTTGGTCGAAATGAATAGCCTTGCAGCATAGAGTGCTAGGTCTTCATACCTTTGACTGCTGCTTGTGTTAAATTGTTGTCTTCATTTGCAGACTTTTAAAAATGACAAATTTTGAAGCAGATGTGTGTGCTGCTTTAGTAGGTTTGGCCTTCTGGTTTTCAGGTGAGAATGATATCATAAGGATGCTTATTATAGATGGTGAAAGTTAAATATTTTGTGCAAATTATACATTCATCAATACCTCTCTTGAGGAAAGAGAATTAAGTACTTAATTTTTCATTAAACATGCACCTTTTATGGGCTCACTGCTACAAAAGAGGTTATTGCTTTAAAATAAAAAGTCAAGTAAAAAAATAGCTTTACCAAATAATAAAAATGGTTGAAATTTACCCCATACCATAAATGACAAGAGCACTGTAAAAAGAACATTCAGACTATTCTCCACATACTCTATAGCACGATTATTGTTCAGTCTGTATTTTACACACGTTTCACATGGTCTTAATTTAAAGTGTCTTGTGTTTCCACCAGCATCTGTAACTGGTGACCCAACTCGTTTGTGTATCTCTCAGTCATAATGGACAATGTATTACTAGATGGCTCAGCATGTGACTAGCTGGGTTAGCAGCAGCAAATACTTGTCTTACCACCACCACCCAATTCTGGAAGGGGATAGCTGTCTGGACATTGCAAAAAAAGGCCATCCATATCTTTGCACTTCTCCTAATAGGAGATGGAGTCTGTGTCCTCTCCCTTTGAATCTGGGGTAGCGCTGTGACTTGTTTTGAGCCAAAGAAAGCAGTGGGAGTATTCTTGTGGGATTTCTGACTAAGGCATCAAGATGCTTTACAGCTTCCTCTTTTATTCTCTTGTTTCCCTGAGATCACCATGGCCAGGATAGCTTCCTTGTTGATGAGAGGCCATGTATATAGAGCAGGGCCCCAGCTGTCAGCCAGTACCAATTGTCAGACATGTGAATGACACCATCTTAGGCCAGCAATTTTCAAAGTGCAGTCAGGTGACTCTTGATGGTCCCTGAGGCCTAACTCATGAAGTCCATCTAAGGATTAAAAGCATAATGTATGATAATACATTGAAAACAGTCAACAGTAGGTACTCAATACATGTTTACTATTGTCCTTAGGCTCTTGAGATAAGTATTAGTGAATACAGACTGTGACAGCCTGGGTGAGAAAAATCATAGGTCACATCTAGTATATAATTTTCTGTAGTTTAGGTGCTTTATTCTTTTAGGTTATGTGGTCCATTAAGAGTGATGATGGACACTGACACTGCTATTAATAGTGGGTTGGTAGGTCACTAGAACATCAACACATTTGGTGAAAACAACCAACCAAACTAGTTGTAATCATTGCTTGTGATCAATAACCAGCCAAATTATACTATATCAGTTATAGAAAGCGTCTGAATTAGTGGCCTAAACAAATAATTATTCAATAGTTTTCATATAACAAAGAATCCAGAGTTAAGCAATCTAGGGCTGGTGGCTCCATAATGAGAGCACGGTTGCAGGCGCCACCTCTTTCTTCAGCCGACCTCGGTATGTGATTGCTGCTCAGGCCATCAACAGCAGCTTCTCCTCCAGCACTGTGCCCACACTGCAGGCAGGAAGGATGGTGCAGAGGAGGCAGGGTGGAGTGTGCCCTATCTGAGTCTACTCTGGTTTAGGAGCTCTCTTAGAAGCCCTGTACAAGTTCGGCCTACACCACACTGGCCTGACCCGGGTCAGCTGGTTATCCCATATGCAAGAGAGGCTGGGGAATATAGTTATTGGCTGGGCATATTGCTTCTTCCAGCAAAAACACCTGTTACTAAGGGGAAAGTGGGGATAGAGTTTGGACTGTTAAAGGGAGAATTCTCCTTGCTGTCTTTAGTTCTCACTTGCTGTTGCACAAGGTCATTGTGAGGCTGGAATTACAAAGTAGATGTCTATTGAAACCACCCCGACTGACTGCCACACATCATGTTTTTCATTTTCCATCCAGTTGTCATGAAGTCACACTGATACATTCATTAAGGGGCTCGAGGAATTTATAAGCACCCGGGAGACCCATCTCTCAGAATGTTTATTTGAAAAACCATTTAGCCAATTCAAGAGATTGCATTGTGAACAGTAATTTGTCTTTTTAAAGGAGTATGGGGAAGTTAAGCCATTATGCTTTATATGGGGGAATTTATATCATCCTATCCCTGGATAGATTTTAACACTACTGGCAGGAAATAAAAACAAGGCTTTTTTCTTGTTCTCAGGGCCTTTTGAGGATGATAATATCTTTGAGACTGGGTTTGGGTTGGTTTTCTCTTGTCCCTGTGCAACTGTTAGCAAAAGCCTATTGTGATAATGCACATTTCTCTGTGAGAAAAATGATGACAAAACACAGTAGGGTGATTTCCTGTGTAGGAATCCCCACTCCAGCTCCTCACTAAAAATCACCCCACAAATAAAACCCAGGTCTAGAATGCCTCCCTCCCCTTTATTCAAGTAGCTCTTTGTGCCTCTACTCTCTTGTCTCATAGTCACTCTGCTTTCTGTTCATTGCTTTTTGATCTATTTCTTCCCCCCATTTCTCTCTATACTATATTAAAATAATTTTTGAAATGTTTTTAATTGTTTTACAATTTTATTTTAGAAAGAGAAAGCACAAGCAGGGGAGAGGAAGCAGGCTTCATGCTCAGTGTGGAGCCTGATGTGGGGCGCAATTCTACAATGTTGGGATCATGATCTGAGCTGAAATCAAAAGTCAGACGCTCAAACAACTGAGCCACCCAAGCGCCCCTGTACTAAAATAATTTTTAAGATAATATACCAAGACACTCATCTTTTTATTCCTCATAGCTTCTAGACCAGGACTACCCAGTAGAAATAGAATGAGTCACTACATTTTCTTTACATTAAATGTTTTCAAATATATGTTAAAAGAGTAAAAAGAAATGGTTAATTTTAATAATATATTTTGTTTAGCCCAGTATATCCAAAACGATTTCAATATGTAATCAATATAATTGTTGAGAAATTTTACATTTTTTAGTTAAACTTTTGAAATATGGTGTGTATCTTACACTTCACATCTTATTTTGGACTAGGTACGTAACAAGAGCTTAATAGCTATAAGGGAGTAGTGGCTGCCATATTGGACTGCACAGGTCTAGACAATGCCTTAGACAATGAGAGTATACCATAATCACCAGTAGAATTTTACATAGGCCCCAAAAGAGGCTGTTAAATTCTAGGATTTTAGGAGATACTGTAGCTATAGCTGGTCCACAAAGGTTTGGTGGCTCCCTTAATGTGTCGAGCTTTATGCTTCATTAATAAGGCTTAAGGGGTTAGAGAATGGGAAGAAATTTTGGTATCTGGATTCATATAATAACTTGACCTTAGAGAATATTGAGTTCTCTCATATTACAGATGGAGGTAAGTGTGGGTCAGACTGGTTAACTGATTTGTCCAAAGTCACACATCTAAACAGTGGCAGAGCTAGTACTAGACTTAGTGAATCTAATGATTAATCATTTATTTAACAAAGTTATGAAGAGCCTTCTCTGTACAAGATACTGTGCTAGAAGCTTGGGATCCAAAGCCAGTAAGACACAGTTCCTGTTTATGAGGAGTTTACAGATAAAGGGGGAAACAAGGAATAGGGACCATGCCCTAGCTGGATATTACAAACAATATACAGTAGATCCCAAAGGAAGGATAAGTGGTAGAAGAGATGGGGCTGAGGGAGGGTTTATGTGTTAGCCATATTAGTACTGGCTTCTAGCTTCTGAATTAAAGACATGGGGGCCACTTAATACTTGATTAAGCAGCACACCATTATATGTAGAATTTCTTTCCTTTTGAATATAGTTAGGGATTTTCTTCCAACACCTTTGGGGCATGTCTTAACTTGTGTTTCCCCAAAAGTATACCCGAAGACAAGGACTTAGGTACAGATAATTTAATTGGGAATTCACCCCAAGATGCACAAGTGAGGCAGTGGGGAAGCGAGGTGAAGAAGAAGGAAAAATGGATAAAGGGTGAGTTAGTGTATGCATTATAATTAGGCAGCTGGGACTTAATCTTGCTGTGGATGTTGGCAGATGATGTAGAACATACCTCAAGGGAAGCTGGTGTTTTAGCCACTAACTCCTGTCCCTCTTTGGCTGATTTAATCCGGGTGTATTGAGTCTTGGCTATGCAGTGCATTGGCTTAACAAATTTCTTCAGTAGCAGAGACATGGATACTTGAGGCGCAGAGTTATCAGGGCTCCAGGAACCATCCACTATAAACATAAACTATAAACATAGTTTCCTTGGATTATTTTCACTTGTTGCCCACTCTTACTTCACCCTTGCCTTCTCAGTGTGTTCCATTTTCATGCCAGCCTTTTGTGCTTTCATTCCACCTTTCATTGCCTACTACTTCACAGAGTTCACATTTTCTTATATATTTTTTGAGAGGCCACTTTTCTTCTGTTTTCCCATAGTAGCATGTTTCCTAGATCTTTGATACTCAAACTGTGGTTGAGCACCAGCAACATCAGTATCACCAGGGAGCTTGTTAGAAATGTGGATTTCGAGGCTCCCATCTCCCTTACAGCACCCCAGACTTACTGAATCAGAGTCTGCATTTTAACAGTACCACCAAGTGATTTGCAGTTATGGGGGGGGGCAGGTGGTCGCAATGAGGAGTGTTGAGAAGCATAGATCCAGGGTTCCCCGGAAAGATAGTCTGATGCTGGGATTAGGAGCAGAGATTTTCAATTTTTATTTGAATCTCAGCCTTGCCACCAACCAGCCACAGGACTTTGGGAGATTCAGCTATCTTTCCCAAACTTCAGTTTCAGTTTCCTCACTTCCAGAATGGGAACAATAATTTCTATTTTACAAGGGACCTTTGAAAATTAAATTAGATAAGTATGTAAAGTGCCAAACAGAGTACCTGGAACATGATCATTTGAAAAAAATAACTGCCATATGATGAATTTTTAATATCCAGAATGTTTTTTATTGACCTTCCGTGTTAAATTCTTTTTTCTTGCTCCTGTGAGGTCATCCTTGAAAGAAAGAAATCTACAATATTCAAGGTGATGCTACTCATCCTGGTTATGTTCATGGACTAACTGAGACTTGTCACAATTTTTGACTCAGAAAATAATCTCAGGGGGGGCTCCTGGGTGGCTCAGTTGGTTAAGCGTCCAGCTTCGGCTCAGGTCATGATCTTGTGGTTCGTGGGTTCTAGCCCCGCATCGGGCTCTGTGCTGACAGCTAGCTCAGAGCCTGGAGCCTTTTTCAGATTCTGTGTCTCCCTCTCTCTCTGACTCTCCCCTGCTCACGCTGTCTCTCTCTCTCTCAGAAATTAAAAAAAAAAAAACATAAAAAAAAGAAAATAATCTCGGAGGAGGGTTGACCCCCTCCTTTAGCTGAGCTGAATTAGAAATTCAGACCTTAGCTGAATTTCTAATATATACAACCCTAAGTGCCTCAGAAAATGATTTTCCTGCAGAAAAATTGTGGGTCAGACCTGTTCTCTTTGAGGTAGGTGTGGATGTTGAGGCCAGTTATATCCTACTGCCACCTGATTCCTTTCTGACTCTCTCCTATTGAAGGACTCAGACAGTGCAGCTGATGGGGTTCAGGGGAGGCCACCCCAAGATATGCCACTTGGGCATATTGATCATTTGGAATTCAAGTTACCTAAGAAATAGCAGTGCAAAAAGGACACTCTGATCCTCCTTTGTCTCCCTGAAAGCAGGAAATAAATCTGCCATGTGAAAAATACCTTCCATGTGTCAGGAGGTAAAGAGACACCCTTATTACCACAATAAGAAATTATCACCAGAAACAAGAAATTCAGAGTCAAGAAGGCTGTATAAACAAACCTTGTTACTTCTCCACTAATTTACTACCCCCAGCCCAAACTTCTTTGTCTTGTCAATTCCTCACAAATTTATTGTTTCTTTGTCTAAAAGGTATAAAAGTTGTCTGCTTTGGTATTTCTCTGAGACTCACATTTCTGTGAGCTCCTATATGTATGAATTATATTTGTTTCTCTCCTGTTCATCTATTTCATGTCAATTGAATTCTTAGACCAGCTAGAAAAATCTTGATAAAAATTTTTCCTCCTCAACATTACCATCACATCTGGAACGTTCAGTATTATTTTACATTTGGGCTGTGCTGACCTTTGACATTAGAGTTTTATATATCCCACACATTAATATTCATTAGGAAATCCTTAAACTACCTTTTAAAAGCCAAATTGAAATTTTCATATATCAAGTGATGAATGAATATTTTAAACCATCACATATTGGCACTACCTGTTATTCAACAGTTAAGTTTGGAAACATCTCTGTCTTTGGACAGCAGTACTTATGTCATTATTTGCATGTTTTACTACATTTTGTCGCTATTATCTTATTAAAATGTCCATGTGAGAGAAGTGAAGTCTAGGTCTCAAACTCAGTATAGATTCTTAAGCATGCTGAAAGCTGATAACCTTATTTGGATGCTTATCAGACTCATATGTGTAGACTATGTTAATTATGAAGAAAATAAATAAAAATAATAAATATCTCCAAAATGCTGAAAACATCTTGTTGAAGAGTGTCAAAATGATCAATATATTTTGTATTTTTTAAAAATATTTTTAATATATTTAAGAATTACATCCTTTTGTAGACAAGGGTATATAATTTTCCCTCTACCCTTCTAGGTTCTTGGCTGAGATCCCCCTGTACCAAAAGACAGATTAACAGGAGAAAAGCAAACAGAAGTTTAATAATATGTATACGTTCCATATACGTGGGAGAGATCCAGGAAAACTGAGGAATTCCCTGAAATAGCTCCATCTCCAGCTAAGTACAAAAGTGCCATCTCCAGCTAAAGACAAAGCCTGTTGAGCAGGAGTAGAGCCAGGTTTTTAGGCAGAGTACAGTAAACAAGGGTTAGGTTGTTATGCAGATTTAAGTTCATGCCTTTTCCCATTGACTAGAGTTTCTAGATACTTAGTTATGCTCTTCTTCCTGGTACTTAGAGGGAGATACCTTTACAAATGGAGATTTTTTTTCCTTTTACAGAAGAGTAATTTCTACTTGGTTTTCAGAGCTTCTTCGTGTGTGTGTGTGTGTGTGTGTGTGTGTGTGTGTGTTTCAAACAAACAGGTCAAAATGATCCTTATGCCAAAGAGGTATATTTTGGTGTGGCAGATTCTGCTTTCTTTCATTCTTATGTAATCTTACTGTTTGACTTTCTCACATTGCAATTTGTATACATTGTTAGGAAGATACTTTGTATCAAGCTATGGGGCTGTTATATTGTGATATTTATGATGCAAACATAATTATGATATATTTTCTATTTTTTCCTCTAAATTTATTTTTTTTATTTTTTTTTAATTTATTTTTTAAAATTTCTATGAGAGAGAGAGAGAGACAGCGTGAGCAGGGGAGGGTCAGAGAGAGAGGGAGTCACAGACTCTGAAACAGGCTCCAGGCTCCGAGCTGGCAGTCAGCACAGAACCCGACGCGGGGCTCGAACCCACGAACCGCGAGATCATGACCCAAGCGAAAGTCGGACGCTCAACCAACTAAGCCACCCAGGCGCCCCTTTTTTCCTCTAAATTTAAAGGTGGGATAAAAACTCAAACGATGGAGATTTTTGTTAATTAATAAATAATTCTGTTCTTTTTTTCCTCATAAATATGTGATGTGCCTTAAATAATTGTTGTGGGTTCTTTGTTGAGATATTGGCTGGCACTAAAAAATGACTGAAGGGTGCAGCTCTTAGTAGTTATTCATAAAGTATTGACACATTCAATTTATTTGTTCATAAACTTCATGATCAATATCATTAATAACTTTATTCCTTTCAGAAAGCACACTTGATTAGTTTAACAGCTGAATGTTCCAGAGCACAGTGATAGGATGTCTGTGACTAAATATAGATTGTGGGGGGTATGAGTGAGTTCTGTGAAAAAAAAACTATCCATGTGTCAGGTCCTGAAGGGCACTCAATACTTATATTCTTCTGTACTGTATTTTCTTTAAAATAGGTAAATCATTTTTGACATTATAGTCCATGGGCATTCTATGATTGCTTTCCAAATGATTAAGTAAATACAAGTTTAAAAGTATGTACAATTCCAATTTCAGTTCCTGCATTTATGCTTACTTACTCAAGCTGGAACGATCCTATGAAACCTTTTGGATGATTTGTTGGGAAAGAATTCTCCATGAATGTCTTGCATTTCTGCACATCTCCTGAACAAAGACATCATCAGATTTGCATGCCAGACTATCTTTTCAAGGCTATTTTGCCTTGAAAAAAAGCTTCCTGACTCCAGAGATACACAACTCTCTATTTAAGTCATAAAAGTTGTACTTTCCTTACTTATAGCCAAGTTTAGTCTTAATCAACATAATACCATAGAAAGCGATTGGCTCCAAAAAAATAATAAGGAAGAGTTTCCCCCCAATAGATCTCCTTTGCTTTAAACTCCATGAGTTGCTGAAATATATTTTTGCTAACATCAGCACGACCACCAATAAAAAAGCCTCTCTCCTGCCCTCCTAAACAGTAGATAATAATGTATTAATAATATTCAACATTTCTTGCGTGGTCACCATGAAAAAAGCGCTGTTGTAAGTGTTCTTCAAGTGTTAATTCACTTAATCTTCACAATAATTCCTTGAGGTCAATACTGTTATAGTCTACATTTTACGCATGAGAAAACTGAGGCACAGGAATTAAGGAAACTTACAAGTTTTCATAACTAATTAATTAATAAAGCTGAAACTTAAACCAAGACCATTTCATTTCTGTCTTCACCATTTTGCTTCCTTATCTGACATTACCAGATAAAGCAACAAACAAAAGAAAAAATGACAACCATGCATCCCCAAATGCACAGATCTTCCACATTTTGAATTTTTAAGCTCCTTGAATATTTTCTTTTTCCATATTCCAATTTCTCTCTTTCCAATTTCTCTTTAAGTACGTATAGCCAGCAGGTGGAGAAGAACCAGGCTGGGCAATAGAATAAGATGTGAGACAAGTGAGTTTGGATGGAGGGAAAAATAACACTAACAGCTGTCATCATCATCATTATATCTAACATTTATTGCGTTTCTGCCTTATACTATGCACTACGCTATTAGTTACTATGTCATCTTCATATATAAAATATTTAGGGATGTTTCCCCAAGGGTAAGTTAGGCCTGATTTGCACATGATCACCTGAATCAGTGGAGACACAAGCATCTACCAATTAACAGAAAACCAAAACCATACTCAGATGAACCTTGGGGAAATGTATCCAAAGCCCTATAATAGACAGAAGGAAATTTAAATAGCTATGCTTTATTGAACATTTACTCTGTGCCAGACCTGAAGTGAATGCTATACAAACATTCTCACCTTTAGCCTTCCAACAACTCTAAAAAGTAAGTCTATCATTAGCCTTTTGTCTCCTCTGTCCCTGTCTCCCAACCACCTGCTGAGAGGTGGTGAGGAGAGGGAATGCAGAGGTGGGAAGTAACTAGGTAAAATCTCAGGCACCAGCCCCATCCTCTATGTTACATGCATATAAGATGATTGAGCTCTTGGGTCAGAGGCAAAGGACAAAAGACAGCACTAGCAGCAGTCACAGTAACATCACTTGCACTGGTTCCCCAAGCCTCAGTTCCCACACAGTGACGCAATGAAAGCCCAGTAGTGCCTGAGTATGCAGCAAGGAGCTCCAAGCCTTGGAAATGCCAGCCTTCGATAAGGAGACTGCTACAAACCTGCCCCGGAGAGAGACATTCTGATTACTATCCCAGAAAGCAGGCAGCTCAACTACGTCACAGCTAATATCTCTTAATTGTCTAGGCCTTTCCCTCATGGCCACAAGATGGCTGCTACAGCATTGGGCAGCATCCAAGGCAGAAAGAAGGAGGAAAGAGTGGTGCTAGCCGTATTTGCCTATTTTTAACAAGAAAGCAAAATCTTTCCTGGAAACCCTTTAAATAAATATTTATTTCTGTCTCATTATGTTACATGGCCAGAGAAACAGGGAAAGCCAATTAGTAGAGTTTCTGGTGTTTAAAGTTTGAAAGCAACAAGGAATAAGGGAATGACTATTGGGTCAGCCAATTAATAGTATTTGATTCAGGTAGTATTTGGACTTTTTCTCAAACTGAACATTAGATCTAGCAAACTACAGATTCTATTGAAAGAGTAGTCTGACTGGTTCTGTGGTTGTCCATGAAAATTAAATATTATTTCTGGAAGAAATATTTTGTCTAACTCTTTCAGCTTAATAATGCCTGACATATTAGGCAGTAAATATTTTTTTTTTTTTTTGTTTGGATGTTGTTGTTGTTTTGTTTTGTTTTTTTTTTTTTTTTTTACAAATAGTTTATTGTCAAATTAGTTTCTACATAACACTCAGTGCTCATCCCCAAAGTGCCCTCCTCCATGCCCATCCCCCCCTCCCCCCCACATCCATCAGTCCTCAGTTTTTGTCAGCATTCAAGAGTCTCTCATGGTTTGCCTCTCTCCCTTTCCCCCACCATTTCCGCCCTTCTTCTCCCCCTTGTTCCTCCGTCAAGTTCCTCCTAATCCTCCTATGCGTGCAAACATATGGTATTTGTCCTTCTCTAGGCAGTAAATATTTGTTGACTGAATAAAAGTAACCTGAGAAATGGAAACATAGAATGGCTCTTCCTACTGGGTCATTGTATTAGTTATTTATTCCTGTGTGATGTTACCTCAGAATTTAGTTGCTTAAGAAAATAAATATTTATTATGCCACAGTTTCTGTAGGTTAGGGATTTGGGAACTACTTAGGTGGTGGTTCTGTCTCAGAATCTCTCTTGAGATTGTAGTCAAGATGTCGGCCAAGATTGCAGTCATCAGAAGGCTTGACTGGGGTTGAAAGATCTTCATTCCAGTTCCCTGAAGTGACTTTTGATCATACATCTTTGTTCCTTGTCATGTGGGTGTCTCCATAAGGCTGTTTGAGTGTTCTCATATCAACTGGGTTCCCTCAGAGTGCGTGATCCAAGAAAGGGCAAAGTAGAGAAGCCACACTGTCTTTTATGATCTAGGCTTGGAAGTGATACACATCACTTCTACCATGTTCTGTTGGTCACACAGATCAAGCCTGACTTCATGTGGGAGAAGACTATACAAGGGCCTGAATACCAGAAGGAAGAGACCATTGGATGCCATCTTGGAGGCTGGCTACTACAGCCATAGAGCCAGTTATCAGTGAAATGAGACCCAAAAGCCCAGCTTTGCTGATGATCAATCTGTGGCTTATGTCACATTCTAATTTTTATTTTTTTATATGTTTTAGAAGTTAGAACTAACAATAAAGACAAATTTTTGTTAAAAACAGTCATCACTTAAGTTAAGCTGTAGCATCCTCTATGTTCTGTACACACCCACACAGACACATTGACACAAACACACACACATACACAAATACACGGATGTTTTGCTATGGCTCAATTCCTGTCAGTATACTTGAGAGAGGAAAAAAACCCACAGAATTCTTGCGTACTGTAGCTAAACCCCACAATCGGAAAATTACAATAGCTGTGTCATTGACAGAGCGTATATGTGCCATCATACTTGGTTTTCTCTTCTATCAGTGAGATAGAAAACAATAAAAAAAAAAAAAGGAAACCCATCTGCAAGATAGAAGGGCATGAGGCAAAAGGTAATTGAAAGATTTTTAAATGAAGAGAGTAGCTTTTATTTTTTATTGTGAAGCAAACCAGGTTCCCAAGCTATTTTTTCATGTGCCTGTGTTTGTACAAAAATACAGATTGGGAGAAAATTGTTTGCTATAGTTGGGTCTTATTGGGAAAGGAGCCCGCATTGAATTTCATCTTATTACAGTGATATTATTTTCCAAGTGTATCTTCAAGAAAGTATAAATTTGTTTTCAGAATGACCAGTCCTTAACACTTTACAGAAGTAAGCAGTTTTCAGTTTTATCCATTTTCATTTTGGAACTAAAAATAATAGTGAGCATTTGCTTTATTTTAATAGTGTCCTTTTTATTCCTGTTCTTCTGAAGCTCGTTGAAACCATTTCCAGGTTTATGTCAATTGACACCTCTTGGAATAATGAAGGGGGAAGGAACAAAGAAAGGATTTTTTTGGTCTGGCCTCTTCTTTATAGAAATATATATTTAAATTATCTTCAGTTAAAATTGAAATGGATTCCTTTTTGGCTCACATACTTATGTTTCTGAAACAAGTGTTCAAACGTGATTGAATATTGCTAATCACTGACTTAATCAGAGTATATAAAATGGATCATATTCCAGGGCTATTTTTTTATTAATTGAAAATACAAGTGTTTGAGAAAGGAAAGAAACTAACATTTATGGAAAAGCAATATTGGGTTAAAGACTGTGCCAGGCAATGTTTATATGTTTTTGGTTTGAAACATCTTGAAATAGTGGGCCAGTTATGCTCCCAACTTAAAGCTGGGAGAACTGAGGCTTAGAGAAGGTAACATTCTCACTTGTTCAATGACTGTTTCTTGAGCTCTTGCTTTAGGTGATATGTATTGTAGTGGATGGTGTAAATATAGTGGTAAATAGTACAGGACCACACAGCTGGTGAGTGGAAAAGCTATGAGTGGGACCATGATGGTTTCAAAGTTTGGTATCCCTTCATTCCACCTCTGTGCACTTATTTGCAAATAGCATAACACAAGGAGGGATATATGGTGGTTGCAGAGAGGTATGTATTGGCAAGTTCACCTGGACATTCTGGGCAGGAGGCTTCTATAGTTGCTCTTCTCCTGACACAGGCTCCTTCCTCAGTTATGGAGAGCTGGGGTCCCTTTTTTTTTTTTTTTTAATATGAGTACATGTCAGTAGTTATTCCAGCCTATTTCTATTCCACTCTGTGTATTCTAAGCTATTCATCATCTGTTCCAAGCTATTCTTAGCTTATAATCTTTAACTGTGGAGGCTGGAAGGCTCAGCGCTCCTATCTCCAGCCTGTCTTCTAGCTAATGTTGGACATATGACTTCGTCCTGGCCAATGAGACATAAACAGAATCTGCTGTGTTGCACTTCTGCTTCTTCCTTCCTGCTTGGAGTGTCTGTGATGCTTAGGGGTGTCAGCCGTATTGTGAAGGAAAGGAGAGACAGAAGAAACTTAGATTCTTCTGCCACTTAGGAGCTGCTGAACTGTCCTTGGCTACCTGTTCCCAGAATTCTTGGAACCTGAAATAAATACATTTCTTTTTTTTGTTTGTTTTATTTATTTATTTTTTTATTATTTCTATGAGAGAGAGAGAGCGAGAGAGACAGCGTGAGCAGGGGAGGGTCAGAGAGAGAGGGAGTCACAGACTCTGAAACAGGCTCCAAGCTCTGAGCTGGCAGTCAGCACAGAGCCCGACGTGGGGCTCGAACCCATGAACTGCGAGATCATGACCTAAGCGAAAGTCGGACGCTTAACCGACTAAGCCACCCAGGCGCCCCTGAAATAAATACATTTCTATCTGGATGAACTACTATTAGTGGGTTCTCAGACATCCTGAACCAAAACACTGGCTTCTCCAGGTCATCTTATTTTTCACCAAAACCCTTCTGAAACATGTTTGAATTTTGATTTATTAACTCAGAAGGTACACAAGGCTGCCTTTCAACCTTGAGGCCCCAAACCATTTCCAAGGAAATAGTGGAGTTTAGTGGTGAGAAGTAGAGTCCGTCTCACGGGGTGCAACCTACACAGGGCCCCATGCTTAGAAGGGCTTTATGCTTGGTTTGGTGCTCTGCTATCTCTGTCCTACAATTCTTAGTTTTTGAGTAAAAGGCCACACATTTTCATTTGCACTTAGCCCTACAAATTATATAGCTTGTTCAGGTGAGTGTTTAGAATAGAATTTTACCTGGTAGTTCATCCTGCCTAAACGAATACCAGGAATTCCTTTCTGTCATAGTTACTATGACAGTTTGATACCATTGCCTTTAAAATATTGCACCTCAAACTCCAGCCAGGATAATTTTTATGTATAGATGTTAACAGTGATTTTTAAATTCCTTAATTTTATTTATTAGTTTATTGTGCCAAAGGTTATCTAAGGCTATATCTTCCTGAGATCCAGGTAAATGGTCTCTGGTGGCTCTGTCAGCATGTATTTTACTTTTCTCCCAATGCATAAAACAATCTGATTTGGAGGGAAAAGATTTACCCCAAAGAAGTATCTGTTCACAGACACTTTATTTATTATACTCTTTAACTGATATTCACTTCTTTCTTTAGTAAAAGTAAACAAGTGTTGTGTGGTTTATAGAAAAGCAGCCACAGAGAAGCTTCATTTTTCATGATGTTTCCAGTTCAAGGTGTTATCCAATGCAGATATGTAATCAGCAGCTCAGAGACTTAGCTACCTAAGGAAGGACTGTTTTGTTTTATCAGACACTCCCCCATTTTAGCATTAATCCCAGGTTCCACTGAGATGAATCTTCCTATGAAATGCAATTGTTTGCATTATTCTGATCTATGTCCATAATGATATGATTTGATTTTTTTTAGTCAAAAGACTATACAGTAAAACCTTGGATCGCGAGTCACCTGTTCTGCCAGTGTTCCACAAGACAAGCAAACATTTCTGATAAATTTTAACTCGATAAACAAGCAATGTCTTGCAATATGAGTAGCGTGTGACGCCGAATATCACATGAACACAACGGAGCCAACAGTTCTCTCTCTCTTTCTCTTTCTCTCTCTCTCTCTCTCTCTCTAGGGGATTGTGGGTGATCATCTCCCATGCTCGGATGCTTGGTCTTAGGCCATGGTGTTTGGCAGAAATCAGTGATTTTTCAGAACATTGGAAGGTGCCCACAACTTTCACTAGTGTATTTTTTGTCATTTCAAAGCACCTATGGATAGTCCTTTGCTTTTCCAAACAAGAGTAAGCTTAGGAATGCCCTGCTTCATTCTACAGGTTACCTACAGATACAGACCCTTTCTTCTGCTGCCTTATTGCCAGTTACATTAACTACAGTCTATGACAAGAGTTGATTAATGCTATCAACATCCGTGTGAGCATATACAGTGGCCCCCATGCAGAAGAAGGTTGAAAAGAAAGGTAGTGAGAAGAAGGAGATAAGTACAAACAAGGTATGCAAGAGGCTAAAATTGCAAGATTTTACAAGATTTCTACATCTGCATCTTGGAGTCAATATGTAAAAGGAGGAAGAGGGATGGCTATATCTAAATCTCATGATTAATTTTTAAACCAAGATTTGTGTCTTTCGAACTGACTTGACTGATAGTCTGTTGTTTTGCTTAATGCCTTTTGGTTTGGATCTTGAATGATTGAAAACAGAAGAGTGTACTTGGTAAACCCTTATGAAGAAATTAGAAAAAAACATGGATATAGGACAAGTAGTTCCTATACAGAGTTGAAGAGTGGAGAGAATTGGGAACAGTGCCTTTTAGAACTGCCTGAGTTTGTCCTGATTTGGAAATCCTTTATGGAAAGCTGAGACTGGTCCCCTTCTTTTTCCTATCTTCTACAGTGCTATAAATTGTTGAATGAGGCCATTAAATAAGTAAATAAGTACATTCATAAACACCTTTGTGTAAGTAGCCCATAAAAAATGTTTTAGAAATTGTCAAATGGCATTTGATTACATGTAACAGTTTCAAATTTAGCACAGTGTCTTCTAGGTTTGGCTAAGTAACTTTCTCCCTATCGCCTTTCATATTTCACTGATGTTCAAAACCAATCTCTGGGGGAAGGTCTTGTCAACTATTATCAGTCAAGTCCAAAATGGCTTCCTAATGCATTTTTCTCTGGCTTTGTGTTCTTCATTTATCACATGCTTTGATGTTGTTAAACCCAAGGCCAATGTACAGTCTCTCTTTTACTGAAAATGAATCACATTTATTTCAAACTAAGACACCTTGAGGGAAAAGGAGAGAACAAAGTTATCTGATTTACTTAAATACAGAACCAAGAAATGCAATAGCCCTTCTCAGTTTTTGTCAGCCCTTTCCCAAGGCCATAATATATTCCTCAAAATAAACACAATTGACTAAGATGTACTGCAACTGCTGAAAAGGAGACATTATTAAAAAATATAGTCTTTTGGGGGGCCTGGGTTGCTGAATCAGTTAAGTTTCTGACTCTTGGTTTCAACTCAGGTCATGATCTCACAGTTCATGGGTTCGAGCCCTGCATCAGGCTCTGCGCTGACCGAACCTGCTTAGGATTCTCTCTCTTTCTCTGCCCCTTCCTTATGCATGTGTTCTCTCTCTCTCCCTCTCTCTCAAAATAAATAAATAAACATTAAAAAAATATATGCGGTGAAACCTTTGTTTGCTAACATAATTTGTTCTGGAAACATGCTTGGAATCCAAGCACTTGTATATCAAATGAATTTCCCCATAAGAAATAATGGAAATTCAGACGATTTGTTCCACAACCCAAAAATATTCATGTAAAAGTGATTACAATACTGTAATGTAGTACAAAATAATAAAGAAAATACAAAATAGAAAAATAAACTAATATGCACTTACCTTTGAAGACCTTTGTGGCTGGTGTGAGGGAGACAAGAGAGAGGGAGGGTTATTGTGTAGGATGACTTTCACTATCACTGATGGAATCACTGCTATCTATTGGCTCAATGGAATCGTTTTCTTTTCATGCGACTTTAACAAGGAACCTATCCAGTGACACTTGCTTTTGCCTCCTTTTGAGTATTTCGTGGAAATGTGACACTGCATTATCGTTAAACAGATTTATTGCTCGCACTGCTACAGCCTTATTCAGGTGCTGCTTTTCTACAAGATTTTGCACTGTTTCCCACATTTTACACATCTCCCTAATCCCATTTGAAGTGAAGGATTCCTCTGCCTTTTCCTCCCCCTCCTCTGCAGGGGGAGTTCTTATAAAATTTTGCAATTTTGGCCACTTGCATACCTCGTTCATTCTTCTCAATGATTTCCTTCTTAACTTCCACTGTAATCATCTCCTTCTTACTGCCTTTCTTTTCAACTGTTTTCTGCATGGGGGCCACTGTATATGCTCGCACGGATGTTGACTACAGTACAGTATTAATCAACTCTTGTCATAGACTGTACTTAATGTAACTGATGATAAGGCAGCAGAGGAAAGGATCTATATCTTCAGGAAGCCTGACTGAGAATGAAGCAAAGCATTTCTAAGCTCACTCTTATCTGGAAAAGCACAGAACTGTCCATAGGTGCTTTGAAGTGGCAGAAAATACACTAGTGCCAGTTGTGGGCACCTTCTAGTGTTCTGAAAAATCACTGATTTCTGCCAAACACCATGGCCTGAGACTGAGCATCTGGGCATGGAGATGAACACTCACAATCCTGCAGTAAAAGAGAGGGAGAGAGAGAGAGAGAGAGGGAGAGAGAGAGAGAGAGAGAGAGGGAGAGAACCATTGGCTCAGTTGTGATTATGTGATGTTTGGCTTTGTGTTCTTCATTTACAACCCAAACGTCATGTATTACTCATATTGCAAGACATCGCTCGTTTATCAAGTTGAAATTTATTAGAAATGTTTGCTCGTCTTGTAGAACACTTGCAGAACAAGTGACTCGCAACCCAAGGTTTTACTAGACACACACACACACACACACACACACACACACACTGGAATGTTTCTCAGCTATAAAAAAGAATGAAATCTTGTCATTCACAACAGAATGGATGGACCTAGAGAGTATAATTCTAAGTGAAATAAGTCAGTCAGAGAACAACAAATACCATATGAGTTCACTCATATGTAGAATTTAAGAAACAGAATAAAAAGAAGGAAAAAAGAAACCAACCAAAAAACAGACTCTTTTCTATAGAGACAAACTTGTGATTACCACAAAGGAGGTGAGTGGGGAGATGGGTGAGATAGGTGAAGGGTATTAAGGGTACACTTATCACAATGAACACTGAGTAATGTATCAAATTGTTGAATCACTATATTGTATGCCTGAAACTAATGTAACACAGTATGTTAATTATACTGGAATTAAAATTAAGAAATAAAAAGAATCTTTCAAATCAGCTTAGCATTAGACAGCCTCTTCTGCAGTGCATAATAGTGGGGTTGGAGGAACACTGTAGGGATTTGTGATGATCAGCCTGATGCTGCAAACAATGATTGCACTCATTTTCCATCTTTTCCTTGTCTGCTTTTTTGCATCTCATGATCTTCAACATATGAAGAATCTCGACTGTTTTAGATATTTTGGGCCTTAGGGTCATCCACCATATTCATAAGCAATAGATAAGTAGTAAATACTGGGATGTTCATAAATACTAAATTTTAAGTAGTTTAGAGGGGGGTAAAGGTTGTTGGAGGTAATCACCAGGTGACTCTGTTTAATAGAAGAGGAAATACAGAGTGAAGAGCAGTAGCCTTATTTGGGACAAGATGGAATGTCATGGACATGTTTTCTGATTCTTGAACATTTGTGTTTTTTGAAAGCCCAGGATACTTTCCCATAATTCCATTGATAATGTCATAGGCCAAAGCTTTAGTTTTTTCATCTTACTCATTACTTAATGTTTTAAAATCTCATCACTCATTATTTAAGTCATCTAATCAATGAAGGTGGTCAGTGTGAAAGATGGAATCACAACACACTTTTCTGAGATGCAAATTTTTAAAAAGGAATTTCGATTGGAATTGCATTAACTGTATGAATTATTTTAAGAAGAATTGATATCTTTATAACAATCTGTTATGAAAGCCAATAGTATTGCACAATTCTATATATTTAATCTTATCTTTATATGTTTTAGGGGAATTTTATAATTTTTATCATAGGAGTTCTGCCTGTTAAATAGATGGGTAATCTATGTTTTTGTTACTCACAGAAGTGTGATCTGTTTTTTCAAGTATTTATTTATTTATTTTGTCTACTTTGGGGAAGGAAAATTATTAATTTCTTTATATTTTCCTTGTGTGCAACCACTTTATGGAACTTTCTTATCAATTTAAATAATTCCTAGTGGAATTTGTCTTGTTTTATATGTGTATTGCTTTCCGAATTTCTTTTTCAATTTTTCATTTTTAGTGTATAGAAATGCAATTTATTTTTGAGTGTTGATTTTATATCCTGAAAAATCTCTGAATTTGCTTATTAGTTCTAACAGCTTTTTTGGTGGAACCTCTGGCGTTTTATATATTTAAGATCATTCCATCTGCAAACACAATTTTACTTATTCCTTTCCTATTTGGATGCCTTCTATTTCTTTTTGCTGCCTGATGGTTCTGGCTAGGACTTCCCGGTACTATGTTGAATAAATGTGAAAAGAGTGGGTATCTTTGTCTTGTTCTTGATCTTAGAGGAAAAGCTTTCAGCTTTTTAAGTTTATTTATTTTGAGGGAGAGAGAGAAAGAGAGGCAGGGAGGGGCATAGAGAGAGGAAAAGATAATTCTGTAGCAGAGCCCTATGCGGGGTTCAAACCCACAAACTGCGAGGCTGATCTGAACCGAAATCAAAAGTCAGATGCTAATTCTGAGCCACACACGTGCCCCTGGGTGATGCATTTTTTAAAAAAATGTTTTATTTATTTCTAGGAGAGAGAGAGAGAGACAGCGTGAGCAGGGGAGGGTCAGAGAGAGAGGGAGTCACAGACTGAAACAGGCTCCAGGCTCTGAGCTGGCAGTCAGCACAGAGCCCGACGCGGGCCTCGAACCCACGAACCGCGAGATCATGACCTAAGCGAAAGTCGGACGCTTAACCGACTAAGCCACCCAGGCACCCCTGGTGATGCATTTTTAAGATGGAAGAAGCCAGAGGCCAAGGAATCCTGACAGCCACTAGAAGGCTGGAAGAGGAATGAAAACAGATTCTTCCCTGGAGCCTCCAGAAGGAATTAGCCTTGCTAGCCCCTTGACTTGAGCCCAGTGAAACTGATTTTGGACTTCTTACTTCCAGAAATAGAAGAGAACAATTTTGTATTGTTTTAAGCCACCACACTTGTGGTAATTTGTTACAACAGCAATAGAAAACTAATATACTTGCTTGCTCCTCTACAGATTTTTTAAAAAGTACAGTACTTGCATTCAAATTGTCCTCTCAGTGTTTGCTTCTGGGAGGATGCAAACTATGACACCCACCATCTTTGCTCTACTTTACATCTGTTCTTACCACCCCATTCCAAGACATCATTGTCTTTTCTTGGACAGTTATTGGAGTCTCTACCTGAAATATTTTTCTGAAGCCACTGAAATATCAAACCCACTACTAACACACAGCCATATCTATTGATTTCATTATGGCTTATGCTTTCCACATTCTCTTCCCTCGGTTTCCTTATTTCCATAGACCTAATATTTTATTTGCTATGATAGTATGAAAGGAGATGCTTGTTCAGATGAAGTTAGGTCGCTCCTAGAAGTTCAAAGTGACTTAGCATTAATTTCATTTGAAAAAACCCTTTTATTTTCTTAACAATGATTTTGATGAATTTTAAGGGACCTATTCATCAAGTACATTTATCAAACTGTATTTATGAAGGCAGGGAAGTGAACACCTACTGTATTTACTGGAGATTACTTACAGAGACAGAGTCCGCTATAGCTGGTTTAGGCGGAAAGGGAATATTAAGGGGTGTATTAAATGGCAATATCATTGAAAGGGCTAAAGAGAGAAACTATGAGCTGCCGTGCCAGGATTGACTTATGAAACAAACCACCAAACCATGTCTCCAGGGACACTGTTGCTCCTTCCACAGTCTGAGTGGCCTACTACCACAAAGTGCTGGCTTGGGAGCCACTGCCTCTGCTGTGATAGGGAAGCCACTTCTGCTACATCAGGAAACCATAGCCTCAGCTGCTGGCATTGGAGCCAGGCCACTTCAGCTACGATCTGCATCCCCCAAATGGATTTCTCACACCTGGTCTCTCTTCCTACATAACTTGCTTCCAAAGTATTGGATGAGTGTGCATCTGTTATTGTAGACTTTAAATCTCAGCCACGATTTTTAGTTGTAAGGGAGTCTGGAAAATAGAGCTTATTGCTTTCAAGTCTCTGTAATCTAGGAAGGCACAGATGGGGGCTGGAACAGAATTGAGCAAGCCAGTCCCCAAAACCCACTACAGCTATGTGCTAGCAACAACATTGGAGCAATAAGAAGAAAAAAATGTTCTGCTTAATGCTCCCAGAATAGAAAACTGCATTAGCTTCAACAGCCCATTCTAGTTCATTGAGATTAATACTCTATTATTACTATATTTTTTTATGTAGCAATATTGGTTCTTCTTTGCTGATGCCAATGTTTTGGGGAGCTTTCGTGAGCCCATTTCAAAAATAAACTGACTCAGGTCACAGACTCCAGCTTCCCTCTCTTATCTTTCCATGTACCAATCACGGTGTTTTGGAGCCTAGGGGTGTTGGATAATAGTTTTTGGCTGATCATCTTGAGCCTTCGTTCCACAACCAAAGGGGAAAGTTTTTAAATTAATGTAGAAGTTATTTTTTGAATTAGATCCTGGGGCTAAAAATCTTGAATTATGCCCCAATACAGTAATTTTTGAGGGCTGTTATGCCGTGATGCTTTGAGTACCCAGAGTCCATGTTCAGGGGAAAGGAGAAGCAGGTGGTATGACATGAAAAGACTTCTTGGTGAAGTCCTGTTTGTCGAAGCTGAGAATCTTTGATGGAGGCTGTCACTATTTCCCCTTTTTTCTCATTTCATAGTTTGCTTTGCTAAGAGTTCTGGTTCTCTTGGATGCTATGAAGGGGGAAACCCAGCAACAACCACTATTCCCTTGGCAGAGTTGTTTTGCCTTTGCTCTCCATGGGAAACATTGATTAATTTAGCTTTGTGAAAATAGCATTTTAAAGGTAGATGGTTGTGGGCTTTTATAAATTTATAATTTTACCCCTGGATTTTCAGGCATACATCTTCAAGGATTTTTGGATTGCAGCAAGAAACCAAGACATAACTTAGGAAAATCGTTTATCCATCAAATGGGTTTGAAAATAAATGCTCCGTGGAATGCAAATTGTGTAACTGGACTCTGAAACAGTTCTAAGAGCAAAATATTTCTTTTCAGAGTACATCATCAAAGTTTGTATGTTGCAGCAATTCGAATAATCTTAGGGGATCTTGGGAAACCAGCAGTGAAGTATAAAATAACAAACATCTGGAAGGTTGGCAGGCATGACCTGGAAGGCTACTGGATGGAGTGATAGGTGTGTGATGTAAATGCTAGGGGATCAGGTGGGAGCAGTTTAGTGTAGGTAGTAGGACTGGAGGCTGCCTCCTGAGAGATTGAGGTTTTCTGTCTTTATTTGTTCCCAAAACGTGACTGGGAAACTAGCCATCAAACTATGCATGTATTATATGTTATTTTTTTTTAATGTTTTATTTATTTCTAGGAGAGAGAGAGAGACAGCGTGAGCAGGGAAGGGTCAGAGAGAGAGGGAGACACAGACTCTGAAACAGGCTCCAGGCTCTGAGCTGGCAGTCAGCACAGAGCCCGACGCGGGGCTCGAACCCACGAACCGCGAGATCATGACCTAAGCGAAAGTCGGACGCTTAACCGACTAAGCCACCCAGGCGCCCCTGCATGTATTATATGTTATATGCATCTTTCTAGGGATATTTTGTATTTTTATTAAACAAATTCAACACTTGGTATTCTTAATCCTATATAGGCCTTTCCCTTTCCCTTGGATCTATTTGACTCCAAATAAATTAATGAATATTTTAATGAAACTAATATTATATCTCATCTAAAATGATTGTATAAAATACCTCTACCATTGAATTTAAACTCTGCTATCAGTTATAAATTGTCCACATAAAAATCAGTCTTCACTTCAGTTAAGCTTTTCTTTCTTTTTTTACCTTAGAGCAGTGTTTCTCAAAGTGTGGTCCCCAGACCAGCAGCTTCAGCATCACCTGGGAACTTGTTAGAACTACTTGTTAGAACTACAGACTCTTGGGCCTGACCACAGATCCACAGATCCACAGAATCATAAGCTCTGGTGGTGGGGCCCAGTGATCTGTGCTTAAATTTTTTTAATGTTTTATTTATTTCTGAGGGAGAGAGAAAGAGAAAGAGAGAGAGACAGTGTGAGCAGGGGAGGGTCAGAGAGAGAGGGAGACACTGAATCTGAAGCAGGCTCCAGGCTCTGAGCTAGCCGTCAGCACAGAGCCTGATGCGGAGCTCAAACCCACGAACCGTGTGATCATGATCTGAGCCAAAGTCAGACGCTTAACTGACTGAGCCACCCAGGCGCCCCTAGTGATCTGTGTTTAAACAAGCCCTCCAGGTGATCCTTATGTGAGAACGAAGTGTGAGAACCACTGCTAGTCTAGAGCCAGACATGTTAGAGAGAGTAGGCTATGGTCATAGTGACTTAAACTTTTGACAAAATTTTGTTTCTTTCCATTTCAGAGGGCAATCTTCTGTGCAGTTAACTTATGTTGGAAGACAGTGCTACCAGAATTAGATGTTGCTAAGGTCTTTTGCCTTGGTGATAGATACGGAAAAGGATGAGGAGGCTGGGTTTGAAAACTTACATTACTCATTAGTGGCTCTAGCCAGAGGATAAAACGTGACCTCTTGAAACAAAGGAATCTCTGGTTGGAGTTGGAAAGATGGCTGACATAACCTAGAAGAAATAGATTTGTCACTTGGCTTTGATTTCTCCATAAAGAATATCTGTAATATCTGGGTATTTGCACAGGGTGCAGAGCAGAGTTGGCCTTTCAGGTGCCCTTGATATGCATTATTCATGTCATGGTAGTGATCCCCAGCCCAAAGGCCTCAAGCTTGCTGCTGTCATCAAGGACTCAGTGGATCCTTCCTCTTCTGAGGTCATCCTTGGGAGGCCTGGCTATGTGCATGCTGCTTCCCAGTTTAAACCTAGACTGAGAAGCATTTAAGAGGGTGGAAATTGCTCACTGTTACAGAAAGTCCAGAGGCAGTCCCAGTGCCATCCCATTGTCCTGACATGCACCAGCTGGCTGTGAAATGAAAAAGTATTTTTTCCTTTAGGGTATAGATGGGTAGGTGTTCTTTTTTTTTTTCTTAATGTTTTATTTATTTCTAGGAGAGAGAGAGACAGCGTGAGCAGGGGAGGGTCAGAGAGAGAGGGAGTTACAGACTGAAA
>NW_024080712.1:2835070-2839750 GCF_003009895.1 Hyaena hyaena | reverse complement strand
CACAAACAATTTAGTTTAACTGGTTGTCCAGTGAAATTCGTGACAATATTATTTCAAGTAATTTTTGAATACTATACTCTGCACATCTTCAATGGCTCTATTCTCTCTCTGTATGACTATGTTCTATTTTATTTTATTTTTTTTTTTATATTTTTATTTATTTCTAGGAGAGAGAGAGAGACAGCGTGAACAGGGGAGGGTCAGAGAGAGAGGGAGTCACAGACTGAAACAGGCTCCAGGCTCTGAGCTGGCAGTCAGCACAGAGCCCGATGCGGGGCTCGAACCCACGAACCGAGAGATCATGACCTAAGCGAAAGTCGGACGCTTAACTGACTAAGCCACCCAGGCGCCCCAAATTTCTGTTGTTTTAAGCCACCTAATTTGTGGTACTTTGTTACTGCAGCCGTATGAAACTAATACATAGAAGGCAAATGAGTTGGTTCAGTTTGCCTCATTATGTTGAAGAGAGCACTCCTGAGTAAACAGATTATTCCAGAAAGATCGGGAAAGTTGGGAAATTCGGTAGTCTAGTTAACTGACTTTTCTAGTTTGAGCATTAACCAGCTTACTCAGTATTTAATTTTACCAACGGTGTTACAAGTGTTAATCTTCTGGATTGTCAGTTGTAATTATAATGATGTAACTATAATCTAGCTGAAAAAGCCACATGGCCACCAAATTACCTATAGATTCCATAATATTTTCATGTCCTAATAAAGAGATGAAAGGACTTGGAAAAGCCTGCAGATCAAAGACTTACATTTAACTGAACCAAATTCCAAGAGGTAGGAGAAAATGTGATACAATGAAAACTAAAGCTATGTCGCTTTTAGACTTTGATAATTTGTAAAGCACTTCCAGATGTTACAAATACTACATTTAGCAAATCTGTGCTCATTATCAAACTAGTTATGGTTGTTGAATCTTGAGTCTCATAGATTAATTCAGTTTATTCATTTGTTCTCTCTCTCTCTCTTTCTCTCTGGTAGTCAAAACCAGTTCTGGTTATTTGAACTTGCTGGCTATTCAGAACCTGGCTAGTGAGGTCACATTGTTATGTGACATGAGAGTCCAGTGGCAAAGCTTCCTGACGAGACAATCCATGAGTCAGAAGGTAAAGTGGGACAGCGGGGTGACTGCAGTGTTTGGCCCGAGAAGAGAGAAGCTGGGTAATGATGCATTCAGGAGCCTTGTGATTTCTCCCAGGCTCTCTCAGCTTTTGGACAATCCCACATTTGTTTTTAGGTCCTCAGGGGATTTCCAAAGTCAGCAAGGCACAAATAAAGAGCAGATATTGTCTCCTTATGGCAGCTGGATAATGTATATCATACATTATGGATCACACAAGGCCTAACATATTCATCCCTTGTGGCATTTAATTGACGCAGCTAGAAAGACGATCTGCATTGTTCCCCGAATGTGATAAAAATGCTGATCTTTAGAGTGACTCCTTAAGGTTTCAGTATGCTCCATTTTAGGGTACTTCTTGCTTTAAGTAGACTTTGTGTTGATGGGCTGACCAGGAGCTATTATCTTAACAAAGACCTCCTGAGAACAAGACTGGAGAACAACAAAGACGAGTAACAGACTATTTAGGTAGGAGACATAAATAAGTATATGGAGATTCTTAATATAAGGTAAACCATGAAAAAAAAAGAGATTCTAAAGATGCAAAGATAAAGTATCATATTAGTCCAGATTCATTCAATTTATTTAAAAAAAAAAACCCTCCAGTGAAACAGTCATTTTCACTGATTTCTATTGACCAGGTTTTAGAATTTTTGAGTAAAGAGACTGTCTTATTCTTTTGTTTTTCACATATTGTCTAGGACAGGCATGAATGATAGATATTCAATAAATACTTTGTGATTTTATTCCTAATGTGAATCTGACACTAGAAGCTGTGAATAATTTGATTTTGAAAGCCTGTGTCTTTTTTTTTGTTAATTATTTTTTATGAAAAGATGATGCAAATTTGGCTGTATCTATCAAACTTTACAGATGTTATTTATTCTTTGCCCCAGTAATTCTCCTTCTAGACCTTGCCCCTGCAGATACATATGTACACAGGAGAGAGGCCATATGTATAGGATACTCACTGTAGCACGGTTGACCACCTAGTGTCCCAATAGATGCCTGTTTTATTGGAACACAACCACGCCCAATAATTTACATATTGTCTAAGGCTGTTTTTGTGCTACATGAGCAGAATTGAGTGGTTGCTACTAAGACTATGTGACTCCCAAAACCTAAAATAATTACTATCTGGCCCTTAAAAAAAGTTTCCTGACCCCTGTCCTTTCCCTCCCGCCCCCGCCTAAGTAATTCCATTGAACAGAATCTTACATATGCTCATATAGTACATGCAAGTACAAGTACAAAGCTGTTAAATTACAAAATGGTTACAAAAAAAACCAAAACAAAACCGTAAACCACCAGCTTCACTCTTAAGAATGTACACAGGGGATGGTGTTCTCTTTTAGTTTAAGAATCCTTCCCCTCAAGAGAGAAAAGACAGAAGGTGAAGCTGCTTTGTCATTATTTGACAAGGACTCATCGGGTGTATACTGTGGGGAAGGGACTCCTGGGATGGCAGCATGCAAAGACAAATAACACATGATCCTTCTTCTTGGGGGCTCTCAGTCTAGCAGGGGAGGCAGACATGTTAGATAATTATGAATCAAAATGACAAGTGCTGTGAGGAAGAGAAGGAAACAGTGCTGTGGGAACAGCAGCAACAGCAGAAAATGTGTGAATCTGCCCAAGGCCTTTTAAAAAACATCATGAGCTATAACTGAAAGAGGGTATTCACAAAAGGGAGTCATGTTGAAATAAAAATTGCCAGTGAGACAGGTTTTACTCTTTCTGAGCAAACAAAGATGGTGAAAGAACATTTGTCTTATTCAAAACCTGAACAAAATGTTTAGGCCAGAATATTACAGTGTCTTTTTTTTTTTTTTTTTCAGGGCCCTAACTTTATGCAGCTAGATTTGTTTTCTGAATGCTGACCTATTTAAACTTTTATCGTGGCTCATTTGGTACTTCATGAAAATAAAATCTGCATCTTACTGTCATAGGCATTTTTCACAGAAGTAAAATTTAGTTTTCCCCTTTTCGTTTACCATAGGTCTAGCAAATAGTAGAAGCATATCAATCTGTAAGTGTGTTTAAAAATGAAGACCGTATTCATCCATGTGAATGGAGGGAGATGAAAACCATCAGCTTCTCTTCTGGCATGCTGAGTTTTCATTTTCATTTTTTTAAATGTTTACTTATTTTTGAGAGAGAGAGAGAAAGACAGACAGACAGACAGAGTGCGAGCAGGGGGAGAGGCAGAGAGAGGGAGACACAGAATCCGAAGCATGCTCCAGGCTCTGAGCTGTCAGCACAGAGCCCGATGCCGGGCTTGAACTCCTGAACCACGAGATCATGACCTGAGCCGAAGTCGGAGGCTTAAATGACTGAGCCACCCAGGCGCCCCAATTTTCATTTTCATTTTAAATTAGCCCCCCCCACTATTTGTTTTAGAGGCTGTTATATTTCAGGTTTCTTTAGTATTCCTCAGATAAGGAAGAAAATGCAAAGATACATGACAGAACGGTTGATATATAATGTAGAAATCTCAGGTTCACGTTACATTTCCTTGATGGCTTCCTTTTGCTCCCACAGGCTAATTCTCTACCCTTTCTACTCTCTTTTATGGCTAGAAAGGCTGACCTACATGGGTTTTATGAATGTGCTCCCTGCCCCCTGGCTTCTTGTTGAGTCCAGCCAATGGGAAGCCCTGGCAGATTGCAGAAAGGGAAGGGAGTGAAGTTCACGGTGTTTATTTCCCTGCTTCTTCCTGTAGCATTATCGTAAGCCGCATCCTTTGGCTGAAGGAAGGACACATGGCCAGTTTCACTCAGTTCTCCCTGTCCACAGGTTCCAGTAACTGCCTTCTCCTTAGCACTTCTCTGTCTTGTTGTTAGTAGCCTTAGGGTACTTCACCATTCTCAGTGATTTGCCTATTGTTTTCCACACATTTGTCAATAGTTTCTTTATAAAACTCCTCAATTTAGCCCAGCTGACTATGCCATGCCAGGGAATTGGGGAAATCAGTATATTCTTTTAGGGTTGTTTTGCAAACCAAAATCTTAAATTCATAGAGGAACTTACTATTAAAAGAACACTGAGATGGCTCTTTTTATAAAGGGAAGAATTTTATAAATCTAATATTTATTTTTAGGAGAGTGCAAGCAGGGGAGGAGCAGAGAGGGGGATGGAGGATCCGAAGCAGGCTCTGTGCAGATAGGCTGACAACAGAAAGCCCGACGTGGGGCTGGAACTCACGAACCCCGAAATCATGACCTAGGCCGAAGTCGGATGCTCAACCGAGACACCCAGGTGCCCCAAGAATTTTATAAATATAAATGGGCATCTCTTAACTTTTTAAAAATTCTAGTTTATATAGCAGGTTTATATGGAATGATGCTTTTTTTCATGCAGTTTCAAGTTCAGGATTTTCAGATGCCATTTAGAATAAATCTCATTACCCAGGCTCAAGACAGTCCCTCAAATATTTGTTTTTCTTTTTTTTTTTTAAATGTTTTATTTATTTCTAGGAGAGAGAGAGAGAGACAGCGTGAGCAGGGGAGGGTCAGAGAGAGAGGGAGTCACAGACTGAAACAGGCTCCAGGC
>NW_024080712.1:2083138-2213580 GCF_003009895.1 Hyaena hyaena | reverse complement strand
CTCCCTCCCTCTTCTTTTTCTTTCTTTCTTTCTTTCTTTCTTTCTTTCTTTCTTTCTTTCTTTCTTTCTTTCTTTTTCTTTCTTTCTTTCCTCTTCCTCTGTCTTATGTTTCCCACTCTGAAGGAATGCATAGCCTCTTTTTCCTGGTGACTGCTATTCAAGTTGAACTCTGTGGAAAAGGTATGTCACCTTGGAACTTAAAATTAGATTAAATTTTCAGTTGTCTGATTGGCAAGCCTTGGACTTAAAGAAGGTGGTAACTTTCTAAACTTGTGGAAGTGTCACGATTTCAAAGTTAGGCCTCTGACTATTTTCTGAGTTTGGAAAAAAAAAAACTATTAAATCATGTACGATGATAGACATTGAACTTTCCAGAGTATTTGGGGCTGAATATTTGTAGTTCTGTTTTCTGGTTATTGAAGTTGCATTAAATATTAGCACTTAATCAGCTCTGCCTGGTACATTTTACCATCACATGCTACCCTCTCAGGTGCTGAATAACCCCCTATGTCTAGTGTCTGCCATACTAAACAGCACAGATATAGAATATTTCCATAATTGCAGAAAGTTCCATTAGATGGCACTGCTCTTTATCATTAACATTGATTTTATAAAACTACCAGACATTAGGGCTGACCAAAACCATTCCCTACACAAGAAAATGCTTTTAAAGTGAGCGTGGTATCAGACCAGCTTAAGGAGCCAAAGTGTAGAAGGATTTCATGTCTACACACTTAAAAAACAAGACCACTGTTGATCAGGGATCAAACTCAGACACTAAGACAGGAAAGGCCGTTAACAGTGCAGCTATGGGGATGGGCCTGCTTGTGCAGATGAGAATGACAAACTGAGCGCAGCAGATGAAAATGAAGATGCTAGCCAGCTCTCCCGGAGTGTGAATTTAAGTTGTTTTTCAGATGTTGGGGGATACTTTGACCTGATATCCTGTCTTTTCATTGCTTCCTCTTAAATTCAAGAGGGTGAGCTGGCTGGTGATGAGAAGGAACTGAATTTTGGTCACAGAGCGAAGCCTCAAGCTATTTAGATCAGAGCAAGATTGACATCGTTCTAGATTACATATCCTGCCAATGGAACCCCTTATCTTGGGTAAATGTCAAAAGATAGAAAGCCAATGCAGTGGGATGAAGCATACTGCCACTATTGCACTCAAAACATTTCAAGGAGATAGGCTCCATGCATAAAAGGAATCAAAATGTACAATATAAGAGAGGATAAGGAAAGAATTACTAAAGCTAAACATATGTATACACTATGACCTGCAATTTCAATGCTGGGTAAACACCCCCGCCCCCAAAAAAAGAAAGCATATGTAAATACATGGAGAAGAATGCTCATAGCAGCTTAGCTGCCTGCCCTGCATATACTCGACACATAGTAGGTGCTCAATAAATGCGAAACTGGACTGAATCTTTTATTTAATGTTTTTTTAAAAAAAATTATTTCTGAGAGAGAGAGAGAGAGAGAGAGAGAGCGTGAGCAGGGGAGGGTCAGAGAGAGAGGGAGATATAGAATCCAAAGGAGGCTGCAGGCTCTGAGCCAGCTGTCAGCACACAGCCCGACGCGGGGCTCGAACCCATGAACCGTGAGATCATGACCTGAGCCAAAGTCAGGCGCTTAACCGACTGAGCCATCCAGGTGCCCCAAAACTAGACTGAATCTTTCTATCTCCTGTGTGGCTTCACAGGCAAGGAGAGACATACTTGCTGTATATAGTTATTCATCAGTTTGGATATCTAGCCCATACTATGGACTAAATACTTTAAGCAAAGGCATTCTATTAACAATTTCCATTTGAATCCATTATTACTTTAATAAAATACCAGATTGAGGTCTTTGGAATATTCTTTTTCTTTTCAAGTCTTTATTTAAATTCCAGTTAGTTAACATACACTGTAATATTAGCTTCAAGTGTAGAATTTAGTGATTCATCATTTACATACAACACCCAGTGCTCATCACAAGAAGTGTCCTCCTTAATACCCATCATGCATTTAACCCTTCCCCCCACCTGCTTCTCCTTCAGCAACCCTCCGTTTGTTGTCTATAGTTAAGAGACTGTTTTCTAGTTTTCCCCCTTTTTTCTTTTTTCTTCATGTTCACCGATTTTGTTTCTTGAATTCCACATGAGTGAAATCATATAGTATTTGTCTTTCTCTGACTTATTTCGCTTAGCATCATACTCGCTAGCTCCATCCACATCTTTGCAAATGGCAATGGTAATATTTCACTTTTTTATAAATAATATTCCATTGTATGCATCTGTGTGTATGTACACACACACACACACACACACACACAGCATATCTTCTTTATCCATTCATCAGTTGATGGACATTTGGGCTCTTTCCATAGTTTGGCTATTGTTGACAGTGCTACAATAAACATCAGTGTGCATGTACCCCTTTGAATCCATATTTTTGTATCCTTAGAGTAAATACCTAGTAGTGCAATTGCTGGACGGTGGGGTAGTTCTAGTTTTAACTTTTTGAGGAACCTCCATACTGTTTTACAGAGTGGCTGCACCAGTTTGCATTCCTACCAACACTGTAAGAGGGCTCCCCTTTCTCTGCATCCTCACCAACATCTGTTGTTTCCTGTGTTGTTAATTTTAGCCATTCAGACAGGTGTAAGGTGGTACCTCATTGTGGTTTTGATTTGTATCTCCCTGATGATGAGTGATGTTGAACATCTTTTCATACGTCTGTTAGCCATCTGGATGTCCTCTTTGGGAAAATGTCTATTCATGTCTTCTGCCCATTTCTTAACTGGATTACTTGGTTTTTGGTTGTTTTTTTTTTTTTTTGGTGTTGAGTTTTATAAGCTCTTTATATATTTTGGATAGTAGCCCTTTATCAGATATGTCACTTGCAAATAAATTCTCCCATTCCAAAGGTTGCCTTTTAGTTTTACTAATTGTTTCCTTCACTGTGCAGAAGCTTTTTATCTTGATGAGGTCCCAATAGTTCATGTTTGCTTTTGTTTCCCTTTTCTCAGAAGAATATCTACTAAGAAGTTCCTACAGTTGATGTCAAAGAGATTACTTACTGCCTTTGTTCTTTCTCCTCCAGGATTTTGATGGTTTCACATTTAGGTCTTTCATCCATTTGGATTGTGTTTTTGTGTATGGTGTAAGAAAATGGTCCAGTTTCATTCTTTTCCATGTTGCCATCTAGTTTTCCCAACACTATTTGTTGCAGGGACTAGCTTTTTTTCCATCGGATATTCTTTCCTGCTTTGTCAAAGATTAGTTGGCCATACAGCTGTGGGTTGATTTCGGGGTTTTCTATTCTGTTCCATTGATCTGTGTGTCTGTTTTTGTGCCAGTAACATACTGTCTTGAGCACAACAGCTTTGTAATATAACTTAAAGTCCAGAATTGTGATTACCTCCTGCTTTGTTTTGCTTTTTCAAGATTGCTTTAGCTATCCGGGGTCTTTTGTGATTCCATACACATTTTAGGATTGTTTGATCTAGCTCTGTGAAAAATGCTTTTGGTATTATGATAGGGATTGCATTAAACATGTAGACTGCTTTGAGTAGAATAGACATTTTAACAATATTTGTTCTTCTAATCCACGAGAATGGAATATTTTTTTCATTTCTTTGTGTCACCTTCAATTTCTTTCATAAGTGTTTTATAGTTTTCAGAGTACAGATCTTTTACCTCTTTGATTAGGTTTATTTCTAGGTATCTTATGGTTTTTAGTGCAATTGTAAATAGGATCGGTTCCTTCATTTCTTTTTCTGCTGCTTCATGATTGGTGTATAGAAATGCAACAGATTTCTGTCTATTGCTTTTGTATCCTCCGACTGTATCGAAGTTGTGTATCGGCTCTGGCAATTTTCTGTGGAGTCTTTTCGGTTTTCTATATAGAGTATCAGGTAATCTGCAAAAAGTGAAAATTTGACTTCTTCCTTGCTAATTTGGATGCCTTTTATTTATTTTTTGTTGTTGTTGTCTGCTGAGGCTAGGACTTGTAGTACTATGTTAAATAACAGTGATGAGGGTGGACATCCCTGTCTTGTTCCTGACTGTAGAGAAAAACTCTCGGTTTTTCCCCATTGAGGATGATATTAGCTGTGGGTTTTTCATATATGGCCGTTGTGATGGTGAATGTGTTCTTCTATCCCTACTTTGTTGAGGGTTTTTATCATGAATAGATATTGTATGTTGTCAAGTGCTTTTTCTGCATCTATTGATAAAATCAAATGGATCTTATGCTTTATTAAGATAATGTATCACATTGATTTGCAAATATGGAACCATGCTTGCAATCCAGAAATAAATCCCACTTGATTGTAGTGAATGATTCTATATTTTTATTTATTTCTAGAAGAGAGAGAGACAGCGTGAGCAGGGGAGGGTCAGAGAGAGAGGGAGTCACAGACTGAAACAGGCTCCAGGCTCTGAGCTTGCAGTCAGCACAGAGCCCGACGCGGGGCTCGAACGCACGAACCGCGAGATCATGACCTAAGCGAAAGTCGGACGCTTAACCGACTAAGCCACTCAGGCGCCCCTGTAGTGAATGATACTTTTAACGTACTGTTTGATTCGATTTGCTAGTATTCTGTTGAGAATTTTTGCATCCATATTCATCAGGGATATTGGCCTGTACTTCTCTTTTTTAGTGTAATCTTTGGTTCTGGAATCAGGATAATGCTGGCCTCATAGAATGAGTTTGGAAGTTTTTCTTCTATTTTTATTTTTTGGAATAGTTTGAGAAGGATACGTATTAACTCTTCTTTAAATTTTGGTATTTTTCCCCTGGGAAGCCATCTGGCCCTGGACTTTTGTTTCTTGGGATATTTTTGATTACTGATTGAAATGTCTTTGCTGGTTGTTTGTTCACGTTTTCTTTTTCTTCCTGTTTTAGTTGTGGTAGTTTATATGTTTTTAGGAGTTTATCCATTTCTTCCAGATTATCCAGATTATCCTATTTGTTGGAATATACTTTTTCATAATATTCTCTTATAATTGTTTGCATTTCTATGGTGTTGGTTGATATTTCTCCTTTCTCATTTGTGATTTTATTTGTATCCTTTCTCTTTTTTTGTTTTGATAAGTCTGGCTAGGGGGTTATCAATTTTGTTAATTTTTTCAAAGAACCAGTGACCTCCTAATTTCGTTGTTCTACTGATTTTCTTTTTCTGCATCTGTATCACTTATTTGTGCTCTAATATTTATTATTTCCATTACCAAAGAAAGCAGTGTTATTAGAAAATAAATTTTTTAAATGAACATGCAGATGTTGGAGCGAAATAGCCATTACTCGCATAGGAGACACTCCCTCTGGTTTTCAAGGAGAATGCCTCAGTGGTGGCTTCAGATTTTGTCTACAGGTGGGTGGGGAGGCCATAAGGGACATCTGTTGAAGTTACATTTTGACAGCCACCTCCCTTCTCATTTAGTTCACACATGTGCATAGAGTGTCATGAGAAAGGTGCTGATGGAAATAGCCATAGGCTAAAGCCTCCCACCCCCAGATCATCCCATGGGGTTACTACCATCTACAGACTCACACCTATATTTGCGTAAAGTGGCATGAAAAATCAGCAATAAACTGCACATCACAAGTGACAGAGAAGACAGCAGTTGAAAGGACTATGGTGCACCAAATTTCCCAAACCCCAGATGAGCAACATGGTTGACTACTGTGACTGTCGTTAGGAAATGCTCTTCATGGTGTCTGTGGACCAATGGAGACATTGGTGGTAAACATAGGTTAGGAAGGAAAGGAATGCACCATCTTGAAAACTACAGGGTGGAGTGGAAACTTCTTTATGTTGAGTAATCAAGGGAAAAGCCTCTATAAAGAGATGCCATTTAGCTGCAGCTGGATTAGCAAAAAGGAGCCTTCAAGGGAAAAATGTTCCAGGCAGGAGGACTTGGCTTTTGGCAGGATGCCCTCAGTAGAGGGAAGGGCCGACCTTACTGCCAGGAAGTATGAATGCCAGCAGTACCGCTGTCAGGAGGCTGAGTGATGAGGGCAGATTAATGAATCGGGAGGTGTTTAAGATGCAGTTCAGTTGCTGAGCCCCATTCTACATGCGCCGCCATAAAGAAGGCCGCGTCCTTACGTGAACAGGCTGCCGGTGTGGGAAAGGGCACCGCAAATGCAAGACGGGATGGAAAACAACGTTGCGGAGGCTGCCTGTCTCGAGTGCGATGGGTGGATGGAAGACACCAGTAGCCTGGCAACTGGGTCAGGTTTGAACTCTTCTGCCTTACAGAGGTCTTTTGTTGGTGCCGGTGAGGGACAAAATAAATTCTGGGGGGGACCTGCTGTGGGATGAATTGTGTCCCCCCCAGAATTCATGCGTTCAAGTCCTAACCCCTCATAGCTCAGAATGTGATTGTATTTGGAGACAGAGTCCTTACAGAGGTAATTAACGTAATGGTGGCCGAGGGCAAAGAACTTTGCTGTTTCCTTCTCTCGCGCGCCTGCCCGCAGGCCTCTCCCATCTCCCTTTCCATCCCTAAATGAGCAAGAGGAGGCAGGCGGGGTGGGGGGGGCCGCCAGGGGAGACGTGGGAGGGGGCCGGTGTACACAGAGGCTACATCAGTGGTGCACACCGCTCAGGTCAGCACTGCTGGACGGAGAGCAGCTGTGTGTCAGGCGGGAAGACAGTTTTGATCCGAGTTTTGATCCGTCTGCCCTGATCTTCCTAATAAGAAGTGACTGGAAAGCTACAGCATTTGCTTCAGATACTGTCAAGGAGGGAAGGAGAAAGAACTGACAGAGCAGCGCGAGGCAGAGTGTGAGGAACAGAAAGCTCTTCCCGCACCGCGGTCTACTGAGGCCAGCCTGGGAACTGCACGCCTGTGGTTGAACCCACACGGTTGAGGAGGCTCTGCTGAAGCCTACTGTATGCTCGGCCCTGACATTAAGATGATGGATAAGCCAGGTCTCACAAGGCATAGCGCCCACATCGAGGAAGCAGGCTGGGAGAAGTGATAGGCAGGTGGACTGAATGTGACCAAAATAAGACAATTCTTTTAAGTCGTTACTTAAATCTTGATATCACGTGGTTTTCTTGCTAATTCTGGGATTTTCTTCAAAGTAGAATGGAAGATGTATGGAGAAATTTCAATGATAGAAAGTTCTGGTTTCATTAGATCAGATTGTGTGAAGTTTTCTTGTGAATTTGAAGAAACTGGCAACTAGATGTTTCCGAGAGATTACCGTTAGGTTTAGGCCAGGTTTACTAAAATAGTTTCACAGAAAAATTTAAATGTTGAAGGTATCTTCTGGGGAAATATAATCTAAGGTTAAACTCTGGTCTCCTTCAGAAGTAAGCTGGGAAATTTACCTACCTCATTTTCTCAAACATTGGGTTTTAGGTAATTTGTCATTTTTAGCAAGAGAGGGAGAAGTCTACCTCAGGCATGCCGTTTTCTTTCTGAGTTACACGGTGTAGGGCATGGAATGGACTTCTCCCTCTCGTAGTTATTCATGGGTACGTCTTGTGATCTCAAAAGGAACAACGTGCTGTTGTGTGCACGGTAAGGGGATTAATGGTCTTGTGCTTATACAACAGCAGCCCAGCTCCTATTTAGAGCTTTGATTTCCAGAAACAAGAGCCTGATTCTTACCACCCCTTGGATGCAGTTGGCCCTGTCTGGCGCCATTGATGAGAAATGGCAGTGGAGCCAAATCTTAGAGGATTAGTATAAAACCAGGGCTTTCCACACTTGAGGAAAGGGAGTGGACATGTTTGCCTTTTCAGGATTTGCTTGAGAAGCCATTAGGATATATGTAAATATTATTACTTTGCAAAAGAGTTGGATAAAATGGTTACTGAAGCAAATTCGAGTAATTCCATCAAACCCACCTATATTTACAGTTTAAAAAATGTAACACTTCTACTTAGTTGTGCTACTGGCATTACAGTTTAGTAATTCGTTTTTAAATTGAAATGTAATTGGGGCTCCTGGGTGGCTCAGTCGGTTAAGCGTCTGACTTCAGCTCAGGTCATGGTCTCACAGTTCGTGGGTTCAAGCCCCGTGTCGGGTTCTGTGCTGACAGCTAGCTCAGAGCCTGGAGCCTGTTTCAGATTCTGTGTCTCCCTCTCTCTCTGACCCTCCCCTGCTCACGCTGTCTGTCTCTCTATCAGAAATAAATAAAACATTAAAAAAATTAAATTGAAATGTAATTGACCTACTATGTTGGATTAGTTATTGGCAGACACCATAATGATGCGGTATTTGTATCTATTGCAAAACAATCACCACGAGAACTCTAGTTAACATCTGTCACTCTACATAGCTTCAGAATTCTTTTCCTGTGATGAGAATTCTTAAGACTTGGGCATTTCAGTTTCCGTCATACATCAAAATAAATTTAAAAAGATATGCTTAGCTTCCTAGGTGCTTGCTGTTTGATTAATATTTCATTTTGTGTAAATCTTCGAGGACATTCAATGCGGTCACATTTGGAAGAAAGGCCAGGGAGAAGTCACAGCAGTTGTACATCACCCACGAATGGGAGGAATTTGTATCCTTTGTTGCTAAGTAAGTTAGCACTGAGTCTATAGGATGTCTTCACGTTACCTCCATCTTACTACCAACCTCCCTCACAGTTAACACTTCCGCTCAGCTACCCCTACCTGTGCTGCGGCAGGAGGCTTCTTATGCAACAGAGCTCGGCTGTTACTGTGTTGCCTGAGTATCTGTGGTTAAGTAAGCAAAGTTTGGGGGAAGTAATCTTCCTCCCTTGGTTCCCCCCTTTTCTGATTAGTCTTGGCCCAATTTACTTCCATGGTTTGTCTCTCAGAATATCACAGAAACAACGGAGTTCGTTTCTCCATTCCATTAATTCATCCACTCATTTCTCACTCACTCACCGAGTGCCTGCACGGGCCACACCGCAGGAACACGGGCTCACAGCGCAGCACACACTTGGGCCTTGCCCCCATGGCCCAGGGCCCAGAGAAGGTTTGTGCTGCAGATAAACTAAGTAGCTTAGATAGTGTCCCAGGTGACCCTGCAGCTGAGAAAATTAAACAGGGTGCTCTTTGCCTGGAGACTATGAAGTTCATTGGAGACCCTGCTGACAAAGACTGAAATGACCCTGTGGACAAAACCACATGAAATCTAGAAGCCCTTTGCCCCCCGACTGTCCCCGGTCTATTCTCAGATGGGGTATAGAATCGTGGGAGTCAATTCAGACATCCCAGGAATTATTGGCCTCTGCTCTGGTTTTTAATCTTCTCATTGGCTCAAGACACTGTGCCCTTGGTGTTCAAGGGTCTTACCGCTAAACTGCACCTGGCACTTATGAGAAGGGTCCTGGAGTCTAAGAGTCCTCACAGTGAGAACTCTTCCTCAGCATCCCTAATCATATTGGCTAATCTATGCCAGTTTGGAGTACACACGTGTGAGTGAGTGAAGCATGCTTAACATCCAGGCTTAAGCCACAGGCTTATCTTTTAGGGTACAGCAGACACAGGAACACAGTGCTCACCCACCCATTCCTGCTCTTCTGCACCCTTGTAGACAGTCCCCTGACACCTATGGTGTCGATGGCCATAGTGGAAGTAGCTCTGCACTGCCTGGGTTTTCTCTTTTTGGGCCTCAGTTTCTTATTCTTGGGGAAAGCACGGCATCACAGTCAATTTCTCCGAGCATCATCCAAATAAGGAGGCCACCCCCGCCCATGAGTGTTTCTCTGTCTTCTTCTATAGCCTTTGCCTTACAGCCGTCTCCAGAAGCAGGGTGTGCATTTCCCCGGCCTTTCCCCACAACCTTGCTACTTTAGGAGGTGCGCTTACTCACTACTGCTTCAACTGCCTGGATCTGAACAAAATATAAACCCTTCTCAGCGATTATACTTCTGTGGCTGGTATTTGGTGAGCACAGGTTACTTTTGTTTGCTAAAAACCCGAGACTTCCTTTTGTTGGAGGAACCACCATGTAGGTGGGGTACTTAGTGTTCTTCAGTTGAGGACCCTCAGCAGCTAAAATGACTCCCCTCTTTGCTCATATTCGTCTCGGAGAAGTGATGGAAATCGTGTTTCCTAGGACTCAAGTACAGTCAGAGGCTCCCCAGCAAATCCTTGATACATGTGAACACATAACGGAACTCATTTCCAGACATTTTACATAATTAAGACCACCCTTATGCTGATGGATGCCAGTGTGTGGCATTTGAATGTGACTCTTCCCATTTTCAAAGTACATTTGTCTGTTATCTCTTCATCAATGAAGGCAGTAAAAACTATTATGAATCCATTCCCTTGTTTTATTCTTGTAGATCATTTTACTATGCCTGGCAACTTTAAATAATGGCTTTGCTCCTGTATTTGTACTTAAATAGAACAAATACGTATATTTACAAAGGACTTGCAGGGATGATACAGAGATCCTGTGTATCAACGGTCCTCAACCTGGGGGGATTTCATCCCTCCACTGCGCCCCAGGATGTTTCCAAGTGTCTGAGGTAGTTTGCCTTTCACAACTGGATACGCTACTGGCCTCGAACGTGTAGAGGCCGAGGATGTGCTGTACATCCTCTAGAAGAATACACAGCCTCCCACAAACAAGACTTATCCAGCCTACAATGTTCATAGTCCCGAGTGGGAGAAACTCTGCTCCAGACTCTTCACTCATTTCCCTAATGTTATTATATTGAATAGCCATGATAGATATAGCAAAGTTAAGAAACTATCGTTAGTTCAATTCTAGTGAGCTATGGAATTTTTCAGACCCTCTTCCCTTTTTGGCTAATGTCCTTCTTCTGTCCCAGAATCTGTCTCTGTAGTGATCACTGTAGTGATGCAGTTTTTTTTTTATCTTCCTTTGGTTTTCATGACCTTGGTCTGCCTTGGCTTTCAGGACCTTGACATTTTGGAGGAGATTTATAAGTGCTTCTTATGTGGGTAGGGGAATGACCCCTTTTAGGTAGCACAGAAGGGACTTTGCCTTGTTTACAGCATATTCTCTGACTCTGAAGGGCGAATGCCATGAAATTCATGTTTGAACAGTAATTAAAGAGGCTTTAGGTGGAAAGAAAAACACTGGCAAAGTGTCCAGGTGACCTCTACTTGCTTTCTGGCCTCCCCTATTATTCCAGCAGTATTTCTTTGCATTTGTTTCAATTATATCAATGGCACAGGCTACTTTCATTCGTCAGTGTAGTTCTGCAGTGTAATATGTCATACAAAATGTGTAGCTCTAGTTCAGTGATTTCCAACTGGGGGTGATTTTTGTCCCTCAGGCGATATTTGGCAATGCCTGGAGATGGTTTTGATGGTCATGGAGGTGGGCCTATTGATCCGTGGGTAATCCAGGCCAGGTGTGCTGCTAAACACCCTGCTGTGCACAGAATTATGCGGCCCCAGGAGCGGAGAATGCTTGGGCACTTTCCTTCAGTTCGTGGAACAGTATTTATTCCCTTGATAGCACGTAACACATTTACTTTATCCATCCCCTTCTGGTGGGCATTTAGGTTGACCAGCTGTCTGCTCTGACAAGGAGTGCTGGGAAGAAAGTCCTCTCCAATCTGTGTGTGTGTGTGTGTGTGTGTGTGTGTGTGCGTGTGCGCGCAGTGTATGTAAGACAGTTTCTGGTAGCCACACTGCTCCAGGAGACACACTCATGTGCCACCACAGACTGGCTGGACCCGTTCACACCCAGAGCACTGCCTCCAGTGCCAATTCCCTGCATCTTTACCAGCATCTCATATTATTTAGCATTTTCATTTTGCCAACCTGAAGCACTTAAGTGAGTAGCTTTTTTAAAAATTTGCATTTTCGGATGACTAACTGGCCCAGCTATTTGAATCATTACAACACAGCATTCTACAAAGTCGGGGACATGGTTTTGCCAAGCATGTACCACTTCAGTCTGTTCATCTCGGTCTTTGCTGTGTTTTAAGGGACAAGCGACACACAAAAAAACTTTCATGGTGTTCTGTTATCTTGCTCTTTGCTGTGTTTTAAAATAGCACATATTGGGAGACCCAACTTGGCTGTTTCTGCCAGTAGAGGTCACTGTCCCTCAGACGTTTGTTGTTGTCTTTGAGTGCTTCTCCCCCCCGCAGCCCCTACCTCCCCGGGCCCAGAATGTTTGGCAATGACTGGAGACAGTGTTTTATTTTCACGGTGTGTGTGTGTGTGCGTGTGTGCGCACGTGTGTGCGCTGCTGGCCCCTAGGAGACAGAGGCCAGAAATTCTGCTGAAACCCTACAGCGCAGAGGACAGCAGCACCCAACAGACAACAAAGACTTATCGGGGCCCAGATGTTACAGGGCCAAGGTGAATTCAGTGTAGCAGCAATCCTAACATGCGTACCTCTGAAAGAAAGACCATGACATTCTCTGTGACCATACACTTGTCTTCACTACACAAACGGGAAGCAGGGGAGAAGCCCGCCTTCCTGATCAGTGTGCGTCCAGGGTACGGGTGGGAGGGCTGGGTGGGTGCGAGGAGGGCAGAGAGGTGGGTGGATCCCCTTTTTCCTTTCTTGCATCGGCCAGGGGCCCTCAGTGGGGCCTCCTTGGCCCCGGGGGCCCCTGGAGAGGCAGGCACCTGTAGAATCCCTCTCTGCGCTCAGGAGCGAGCTCGATGGTCACCAGGCTCCAGGTGCGCGCAGGGTCTGCGCATTCCACAGCCACTTCATCACACTCTTGCGATTGGTAGAAAAATCCACCGCCACGAAGATCTGGAGGGGCGGCTTGCGGTGAAAGCTTTTTCTGGCCTTGGGGACCATCACCCTCCGGACTCTGGCATGGTCCCAGTGGGGTGGCAGGGTGGGGACGGGTCGGCTCCAGACCCAGGAGAGGACTTGGCTCTGATCCTGGCCAGGTGGCAGCGGGCAGGCCTGGGCTGGGGGGGAGCCGCGCTCATGGGCCTGGCACGGCTGGGACCTCTGAGGGGGAAATTCGGCGTCTGGAGATTCCAGATGTCTGGTTTGTAGCTAAAGAATCCTCCACCAAATCAGTCTTCTGTTGGTGAGCTATAGGCGGTAATTAATGAATCACTCCTATGCCTTTACTGGTAAACCAATGTACTGATTAATTAAAAGCAGTATTCACAGTGAAGATGTTTCTTTTCACACACTAAGCAATAAAGGATTTCATTTATTAGTTGTTATTAGAATTTAGCACATATGAGTGGTGCTCAACCTGGGGTGAGTTTGCAACAGACATCAAAAAATGTACGGAGACAGTTTAGGTTTTCACTCCTTGGGGTACTACTGGCATCCCATGGGTAGAGGCCAGGGATACTAAGCATCATCCTACAATACACAGGACAGCACCCCACAATGTAAATATTGATATATTTCTTGGGACCACATCAAATGTATGGAGAATAAACCATTCATGGAAAATTACAACTTAAGAAGTGACATCAGGGTGTCTTTATAGTATCTCTCTATTCAATAACATGGTATGAATTTTATTTCAAAGTTTTTCGTGTCCTTTAGGAATGTTGACAGTTTTCTGGGTAACATTTTATGTTAAGTTCATTCCAAGCTATTTTAGTTTTTGAGTTTCCATTTTAAGTACGGTTCTTTCTTCCATTATATGGTCTGTGACTTACATATGTCAAGGGAGTTGATGTCTATAAATTAATATGGTACTCCGCTAATTGCTTCTCTCATTTTATCTTTTTTTTTTCTGATCTAACTTTATTGGCTGCTACCAGAATTTTACCAATTAATATTTCATATGCTAATTATAATGGAGTTAGTAGATATCCTTTCTATATAAGGTTTACTTCTGAGCCGATGTTAATCTACTTTATCAACTTAGGGAATTCTTATTTCAGTAAAAAATTTTACAAAATACATGATGAATTTTGTCAAATGTTTTAGGAATTTAGGAAAATGAAAATATGAGTTTTTCCATTAGCTTTGCTGATAGGATCAAGTCTATTAATCGTAACTGTATCATTCCTAATACTGACTGATTCTTACATTACTAAAGAAAATCCTATGTGGACAAAGTATCTATTTCTTCTGATGTACTGGTGGATTCTGTTTCTAATATTTTATTTAGCTTTCTTTTTTTCTAAATATTCTTGAGAGATATTGGCCTAGTATTTACTTTTTGGGAGGCATCCAATCTTTTGTGGGTTTTGGTTTCACTCTTATCTTGGCATCATAAAAAAGAACTTGGAAGCTTTTGTCCTTGTAAAAAGTTTTTAATTAATAAAACTCCAAAACAGACAAGCAATTATTATTATTGTTTAGTTCATTTATGAATTAAACATTTTGTGTGTTCACGTAGTAACCAGCACTTAAACTTAGTTTCTAAACGAAAAACAAATACCAAGACAAAATTTTTTACTTATTAAGTAAAATTTCTGTATAGACATTGCTGGGTTCTGTCTTTACCTTGAAATTCCATGGCAAGTTTCTCTTAAGAAAATTAAGGATTTTTGCATAAATACAGAGAACAAAATGTATGACAGTTGCCAAAGGGGAGGGGAGTATTGGGGGAAATGGGAAAAAATGGGTGAAAGGAAGAGGGAGGTATAGGATTCCAGAGATGAAATTAATTAAGTCCTGGGGATGAAAGGTAAAAAAAGAAACACACACAGGGAAAACAGTCAGTGGTAGTGTAAGAGTTTTATGGTGACAGATAGTGGCTCCACTAGTGGTGAGCACAGCATAACATATGCAGGTGTAAAATCACCATGCTGTACACCCGAAACTAATATAACGTTGTGTATCCACTGTGCTTCAATAATAAAGAAAAGAAAATCAAAGGGTTTTGAACATACTCATTTCCAGCCTTCATTTTTCAATTTTTTTTAAGTTTTTAAAATTTAGTTTTTAAATTCAAGTTAGTTAACACACAGTGTAGTACTGGTTTCAGGAGTAGAACCCAGTGATTCGTCACTTACGTATGACACCCGGTGCTCATCCCAACAAGTGCCCTCCTTAATGTCCATCCCCCATTCGGCCCGTCCCTCCACCCACCACCCCTCTAGCAACCCTCAGTTTGTTCTCTGTCTTTAAGAGTCTCTTATGGTTTGCCTCCCTCTCTGTTTTTTTTATCTTATTTTTTCCTTCTCTTCCCCTATGTTCATCTGTTGTTTTTCTTAAATTCCACATATGAGTGAAATCATATGGTATTTCTCTTCCATTTACAAGAATCTTAAATTTTACAGAGATTCTACACTATATATATATATATATATGGTAAAATACAAGATATTGTCAAAAATGAAAGCAAAAAGCTTATGTGCTTCTACGTTTTAATTCCTCTTTCCGGTTAATTTGAAGTATCTCCAAATTCATGTCCAAACCGACAAGACGCTAGCACATTTTAATCAAAATGTAGAAGCATTACGAGATGCTAAAAACTGATGCCAAAATTTGAGCCCAGTCTCGTTTTAAAGAGGGGAGACTAGCATGTGCTCATACAGAAAGGTGGAAAGAACATACCTGATCATGATCAACCTCTACGGGCTGCTTCTGAATGGTCCAGGTGACAGACTCGGAGAGTGGCGGGGTAGTCAGGGACCCCGAGTAGGTCCAGTAATCTGGGCAGGCGGGCATCAGGCAGGATCAAATGAGCCAAATTCCACAAAGGTGTCCTGGCAAAGAGAAGAGATCATCCAAACGCTCATGCAGCGGTGGAGGGCATTCAGGAATGGGAGAATAAGGGTTCTCAGGGCGTCCGGGGACTAGCACTGGCCCAGAGGAGCTCCAGGACCTCTGTGTGTCTTAGGACAGAATTATGCCCATGCTCTGTTCCTATATACGTTCTACCAGGTAAAGTTCTCTTTTTAAAAATTGACACATAACTCATTTTTTTAAAGCTTGAGATATAATTGACAACAATGTATTTCCGATCGTCCTCCCTCCACTGTCCTGAGTGCGGGCCTCCTCTGAGCTCTCCGGGAGGCGTTACGTGGTAGCCGGTGCACGAAGAACGAGGAGAAACGTTCAAGAGAAACGAATAGAATTCTCCTTTCTAAAACACAATGCAAACTAGCAGGAGCCAGGCTCCCGGACTAAGAGGGGAGAGAGAGAGGGGCAAGGAAACAGGGAGACAGGGAGGGAGGGAGAGGGAGAGAGGCAGTGGGGGGGGCTGGGGCAGGGGGGAGCAGAGGGAGACACAGGGAAGATGAGGGCCGCCAGGGAGCAGCCCCTCCGGGACTGTCAGGCAGGAACAGCTAATGCTGGGGCCTGGACGAGGCGTCCGTGCTGGCGGGTAGGGGTGACCGCTCCTCCCGGCTAGCCCAGCCAGGTGTCCGTCCCACTCTCCCCTGCTCCCTGCCTGCGGGACGGGAGGTCCAGCCAAGAGGCCTGCTCTGAGTGTCCCCACGGGCACTCTGAAGGCGCAGGTGTCGGGGGCAGAGGAGGGGACGGCCCGAGCGCAGTCCCCGAGCTCGGTGGCGGGGCAGCAGAACCAAGGTGGTCAGCGCGCACCTAACCGAGAGTCACTTCTGTCCCCTGGAGGGGTCCCAGCGGGGGGCGGGGGGGGGGCAGGGCTCTCTCAACACACGCATCGCAAGTGGCAAGCTGTCTTCCGGGACAGTTTTCAAAGCGCCTTGTCAATGTCTCCACTCTGAGGTTAAACACAAAATGCATTCCAAGTGATTTAGGGGGAAAAAAGTACCTCATGCTTGACGGCAAATTGTCCACCAATTTCTGCAGCTCTTTGTGATGTGTGGCTGAAGAACAATAAATGAGAAAGTATTTTTAAAAACTGACACCTTATTCTAGAACTGTTATAGAATGTGAATTAAAATAGGACACTTGGTGATGACCTAAAAACAGTCTACAGTACTGGAACGAAATTGACAATTTAGGATGTTATGAATATCAGTGAATGAAAGCAGCCACAAAACACATGGATAGGCTGCTTGCTGACAGGCTCGAGCCCACAGTCTGTGGGGAAAGGTGTCCCTGCTCCATTAGCCTCAACCCCCCGAGCCCCGCTGGTGCTTGGCCTACAGGCGCGCTGGTGGCGGAAGCTCTCCAGCCAGGCAGAGTATAGTGAGGCCCAGCTCTGAGCTCACGCTCGAGTCCTCAAGGGCTCAGCCCTCGAGCCTTAGTGTGAAAACTAGGTGTTCCAGTTTCTGTATTTGATACTTTGATATGTGAGGCCTTGCTGACAGCAGGGCGGCCGCCCCTCCCAGGGTGAGCTAATTCCTGGAGAGAACAAACACCGTGGGACAGTGGCCTTCATAAGGAAACAACCTCCTCCTTTACAGGGCTCCTTAATGTCTGGCCTCTCTTCCCGTGCCCTCCTCACGCCAGGACGAGGTGACTAGAGACAGCCTCTATCCAACAGAGCCTACGGAAACTATTCAAAGAGGCCAATCTTAAGTCGGCTTCGACTACCTTATGCCTTCCTTCCGCCAGAAACCCCAACAGGCCATCGCCCAGGATTTTTCCTCCTCCCCTCTGCCTCTTGGGTGTCCCTGGCACTTCCCTGTGTGGTCCTGCCTTCCATTTTCAAGGACCGTAGTATGATAAGATTGGTTTTTCATCTCCCCAGCTCTCAAAATAAATAAAATTTTAAAAAAGGGAGAGGGGCATCTGGGTGGCTCAGTCTGATAAGCATCTGATTCTTGATTTCTGCTCAGGTCATGATTTCATGGTTCGTGAGATCGAGCCCAGCGTCGGGTGCTACACTGAGGGTGCGGAACCTACTTGGGATTCTCTCTCTCCCTCCACCTCTCTGGCCCTCCCCATCTTTCTCTCTCAAAATAAATAAATAACTTAAAAAAAATTCTTCTTTCATGATAGTCATTTGACCATACCTGATTAACACAAATCCTGGTACCCTGGAAACACTCAGCCTCCAGGGCTTGAGGGAAGGCCTGCACCTGCTGAAGCTACGGGAGCTGAGAGGCCCCGCAGAGTGCGGTCCACAGATTTGCAGTCTAATTCTCCAGCGGGCAGTTGCGTGGTGTGGCAGGGGAGCACTGAACTTCACTGAGCCTCACTTCATCTGGAAAATGGAGAGGACAGTGTTGTCATCAGAGACCTCTGGGGAAGATAAACGACACACTTGGAAAACACATAGTCACAGAGCACTCATAAGTATCAGTTCCTTTCCAGACCATTTCCCACAGCTGTTCGCCTTTATCTTTTTATGCCATTTAAAATATACTAATTTCACATTTTAGTCAATATTTATTTAGCATCATTTACCTTCATGCCTTTATACCACTGCCTAAAAGTAGAAATGTAATACAAACCATAAAGGTATTTTTAAAAAGTTTCCAGGAGCCACATTTAAAAAGTTAAAGAAAAGGTGAAATTGCTTTTGGTAACATACTTTTGCCAAATACATGGAAAAGACTGTCATTTCGACATGTAATCAATATGAGCTTTGCACAGTGGCAGTATCATAGCCAATGAGGTTTATCCGAGGTACAATTATTGCTAATTGAAAACTTTTCCCGACATGTAATCAATATGAAAAATTGAGTTTCCATTTTTTCCATACTACGTTTTAAAAATCTGTTGTGTATTTTACACGTACAGTACCTATCAAATGAGACATTACATTTTCAACAAAAATACCTGATTCCTATTTTACTTGCAAATGTAGATACACGTACCCAGGTCATTCCAAACATTCTTAAAAGTTTTCCAATGACTGAACTCAGTTCTTACATTTAAATTCAAACTAATTGAAAGAAATAAAAAAATCCATTTCCTCAATTACAGTAGTCGCGTTTCAAATGTTCGATAGCTTATGGATACCATATTGGACAGCATAGTTTTATACCATTTGGAATATATTTGTAACAATCTTTTATTTTAAGCACTGCTTATCTTACCAATGAACTGATTCCAATATTCTTAAATGATAATATTGTAACATTTGATCTTTCCACTCTATAATGCAACACATCATTTAAAGTTGGTAAGATTTTACCTTTAAAAATATTCCTATCATAGCTAAACCGCCTTCCTCTAGTTGCTGCATCTTGAAAGCTTTGCGATGTGACTGCATTCTGATGCACCATGTGCAGCTGAAATAAGGATTAAAGAAGGATTAATGCCTGACCATACAGGATTGATCCAAAATAAATCAACAGCCTTATTCAATCTACAATATTGAAATATGTTTCCACACCCAAAATAAAACTACTGGGAAAAGCATATGACAATCTGATGCAAGAGGAGACAGAAATAAAGAAGAGAAGAAATTTATGCAGGATCAGGAATTAACATTACTTTCAAATAAAGGGGTTTCTATGACGAGAAAAAGATTTATATAGCAGAGTGGATAATCTTCCAGTGAGGGATCAACATCTGTTCATTCCCATCTTGATTTGCAGGAAACCCTACAGTCCACAATCCATTTGCATCAAAGGCAGCAAAGGTGCTTATCTTGAGAGAAGCAGATCCTCCCTATGGAAACTAAACGGGAGCCGAAGACACAGTTTTTTCTTTGATGGATAACCACTCAAAATGTATTTCCTTCTATTTTTAACGTAACATTTAAAATTAAATTAGGGGAAAAGTTGTTTATTTCCTTATGTGCTCCTTATACTGCCTACACATTATTCCTCATCCATCACTCATGACCTTTCTGTCATTGCCATCCCCCGAGCCTCCCAAGTGAGGCAACTCTACGATGCGGTTAACTGTTTTCTCCTCACCTGAAAAGGCATCCATCTCCAAGTCCTATTGCCTTTTGTAGAGAGTAAGATGGAGTCACTCGTGTCAAGCAGGGGCCCGCGTAATGCAAGAATACAAGCAGTCAAGGGTACTAACAACCGGGAGCCATCACCGAGACCGGCACCGGCTGACAACACACCAGAACTGATAAGCAGCAGAAGCAGGGGAGGTGTGCGGACGTCCGAGACTCATTAAGTCCCTTGAAAAGGGGGAGGGTTTTTGCAGCAAAGCGTCGGGCTCCCCAGACACGACCCCTCCGTGTCTGAGCCCCTCATACGGCAGCTGCCGCCGAAGGCTCTGGCCGAAGGGAACGGAGAGCCTCCACTGCTCGAACAGAATAAGCGGTGAGGGCCGAGGGCGGACCCGGACCCGGACCCGGACCCGGACCCGAACCCAGGCCGCATCTCAGTCGTGCGCCCACAGACAGACTTCGAGGTGGCTCGTGAACTTCCTACCGCCTGCGTTATCTTGTTTGTCGTGTGCCTTGTTTATGTCCTGCTCTGTGTGGCGGGTAAGAGGCCAAGTTCACCACGTGCTCAAATATCACTGGGTTTGGAGTCTGGAACCTGCCTTCTCATTACGTTAACCCTGCTTTATAATTGAGCACAGCTGGTGCTGTGGAAAGATCTAATTCATGTGTGCCCCTCCATAGTCTCTTCACGACAATTTTATTTTAGAAATGGTTTTTCAAAACTTGTGCTCTCTCTCTACTTCAACTGCTATAGCTTTCATTTAAGCTCCTAGCATCTCACACTTGGATTTATCTGACTTGGTGGACCTGCACTACTAACTGGGTTGGTCTCAAAAAATAAAGCAACTGACTAATTAAATGAAACCATGCTGTCACTCTGTTGTGTAAAAATAGCCAGTATCTGGGGGCGCCTGGGTGGCTCAGTCGGTTAAGCGTCAGACTCATGATTTTGGCTCCGGTCATGATCTCACGGTTTGTGGGTTCAAGCCCTGCGTTGGGCTCCGTGCTGATGGCGTGGGGACTGCTTGGGATTCTCTCTCCCTCTTTCTCTGTCACTCCCCCACTTTCTCTCTCAAAATAAATAAACTTTAAAAATAAAATAATAAAAAAATAACCAGTACCTGATGAACCTATTTTCTGTCTACCCTCCTATGCTTCAGTGATCATCGTTCTTCCTGCCTCTTCCCAAAATGCACACTCTGCATTATGGCCACTTTGTTTTTGGTCATTTTCTAAACATCTGCTTTTGCACATGATTTTCCCTTAGTCTCCAATACTCTTGACAAACTCCGGTTCATCCTTCAATACCCAAGATAAGTGTCCTGATAAAGGAAATTTTCAACATTTACCAAGGTCAAAATGACTCAGCAAAGCCTCAAAGGATGGGCTCTATTTCTGCCCTGAGCATACATTGTACAATGTCTTTCATCAAAGAAAATAATCAAAAACGTGCATTCTGAACACAAAAGACCAGAAACAGTAATAAGACACCTCCCTAGTTCTTATGAGATTAAAGTCATACAGCCCTGCATATACTAGAAAGTTAAGACCTGCAACTTCCTGAAAAGTTCTTTGTCTAATCATCTGTAACTTCTTTTAAATTTGTAACTTTTCATGAATCTAAAATATAGAGAAGCCTACACCAAATGATCCCTTACCAGAAGCGCTTTCTTCTTTGTGAAGATTGTGTATCCCAGGCAGCTTCCCTCATTTCAGCTCAAATAAAACTCTCTTCCTTTTTTTTTTTTTTTTAAAGAAATTCTAAAAGGTTTGTTCATTTTGCACTGACACCTCTCTTTAGCGACATCATCGCAGACTCTTCTGAGGAGTCTCCATCACACCCTCATCCGCGGTCTAACAGCACTTATAAAAAACCCTTTCTCAAATCACACTTGCTTTAAAATTCTAATTTCGTGTGTGCTCTTCTCACTAGATTTTGGCCGCTGGCAGGTCAAGAATGTAGTTAGTATTCCCAGCACTTGGTGCCATGGCTGGCACACAGTTGGCACTCAGTAAATAAGGGACAAATAAACCAGTGGGTGACAAAATACACACTTCTTATTGGGGGACTAAAAATATAAAATGCCTTTTTCCTGCCTGACAATCCTTTTGCTCTGCACTGCAATGTTACCATTTAAAATCTGGCTAAGTAGTATTCCTATTTAATATAGAAGCTGTCTATAAAGTCAGCAAGCGGAGAAAGGCTGGCATATATTCAACAAACACAAATTGCAAATTTCAAATAAAAAAAGTACAATATATGTAATTTCAAATAAAAACAACTTCAAATAAATAATTTTATTTTTTTTATGTTTATTTTTGAGAGAGAGAGAGTCAGAGCGTGAGCAGGGGAGGGGAAGAGAGGGAAACACAGATTCTGAAACGAGCTGTAGGCTCTGAGCTGTCATTACAGAGCCTGATACGGGGCTCAAACCCGTGAACTGTGAGATCATGACCTGAACCAAAGTCAGACGCTTAAATGAGTGAGCCTCCCAGGCACTCTTCATATATATATAACCTTAAATAAAATTTCAAATATAAAACTTAGCTATCTACCTATCTATACATTAAATACCATTCAGGCCAGTAGAAGGAAACATGCCTAAGAATGGAAATGGACCCTGCTCATACACTCACCCAGCAATTCCACTTTTGGGTTTATACCCAAAAGAATTGAAAACGACTTCTCAGAAGGTATCTGCACACTCGCGTCCATAGCAGCATTATTCACAAAAGGCAAAAGGTGGTTGCAACTCAAGTGTCTTCAGACAAGTGAACAGATAAACTGTCTATACGTATGATGGAATATTATTCAGTCTTAAAAAGAAGGAAACTCTGACACATGCTGCAATGCGAGTGAGCCTAAACGACAGTATGCTAATTGAAATCAGCCAGTTGTAAAAAAGACAAACACTGCACGATCCCACTTACAGGAGATACCCAGTAGTCAAATTCACAGAGACAGAGTAAAACGGTCCTAGCCAGGAGCTGAGGGAAGGGGAAAATGGGGAATCACTGTTTAAGTGGTATAGTTCCAACTGTGCAAAATGACACGTTACGGAGATGAACGGTAGCGCTGGTTGCATGCCAGTGTGAATGTACTCAACACTAGCGAACTGTATACTAAAAAACGGTCAAGATGACAAATGTCACGTTACACGTATTTTACCACATTGAAGAAAAAGAGAAGTGCGCCGAGTCCCATGCCACCTCTGAAAGAGGTCCACAGTCCCACGGAGGCAGTGTGGTGTGGCCTGTGCTCACATCAAACTGTCCCCTTAACTCCAGACAAGACCCCCCAGTCCGACCCTCACCTGACTTATCTGTAGAAACTTCGAATTCCACGAGGAAGGAGTACCCGTTATTCCAGACATGGAGGCAGGTGGTCGGGTCGTAAGAGATGGTGAGCGGTTTTAGGGCCGGATCATAGATACTGTCCCTCCACCGGATGTTGATGGGCGACTGGCGCTCGCCCGCCGGGACCAGGTCCACGCTCTCCCAGAGCGGGTGCACTAGGAGAAAGCACACCGGGGCTATGTCGAGACGGCCAGCGTCTGGGACCACGCGTGAGGCAATTCCAGTGGTGGGGAGTGTTCGAGGCCCGTGGACTCGACATCTTAGCCACCGGGGAGGAGAGGGGGCGGGGGCAGGGCTGAAGGGCTGACTAAGGCAGAGGACAAAGCAGGTCAGAGGGCACCTTGCACGGGCACAGCCTCCCGCTGCTCTGTCAGATGCGAGAGCCTCGGTCCACCCGCCAATTTCACCCGAACCATGTGCCCCCCGCTCTTGTGAGAACAGTAAGGCGCGTGCAGATTAGCACCACGTGGAAGGAGGTATCTCAAATGAGCTTCTTTCATTATTGATAATTTTCTGAGCCCCACTTGCCAAACCAGGTTTACATACAAATACAAATCAATGACATTTTCAATAATGAGTTATTTCCAGAAAAGGAAATGGGGGAAGAGGAGGAAGAATTTTTGGAAAGCAAATGTTGAACCAAACATTGTAAGTTTTTAATCGCTTGGCTGGCAGAAGTAGACTTGTGTGGCTTGCACCTGTAACTTAGCTTGCAGTTTTGAAGCTCTCTGGATTATTGACACAATGCAATATTACAGGCTTCCAACCAGGATGGGGTCAACAGTCTAGGGTTTTGGCACTCATGAGTCTGACGATTACAGAAGGTACTGATGAATCTGGGATGGAAAAGGAGTAATTTCTTCTTAGTCTGAGGTGTGTTAACTTTACGGATAACACTGTCAGTCATTTTACCAGCGAAAAAATGGTGTTTTTTTGAGAATAGCAGAGAATTACAATCTGGGGCAAGCTATGGCTAAAACCATAGACAAGTCTAGAGAACAAAGGAGGGCGATGCTTTTTTATAGAGGAAAGGAAATTGGGAAGGCTGTTATAAACAAAAAGTCCATTGGAATAAACTAGGAACTAGATGTACAGTGGCTTCTCATTGGCTGAGTTGTGAGTGTTGCTCACTGTCTGGGCTGTTGTTAGGGCAGAAGAGAGATCTTTCCTCAGGCTGGTATAGTAAAGTAGTAGTTAAAGTAGTATCCAGGCGCAAGGTTTATCTTTTCCAACTGGGTCTGCAACTGGGCAGGAGAGCTCCCCCTGGCGGCCCCCTGATTCATTCTATATAAAGGTGTATATGTACAATTTGTCTCACACAGACACAACACAACCCTGATGATGACTTTTCTAAAGAGTCAAATACCAGGTCTTCATGGTAAGTCTCTGATAAATCTCAGTGGACTTCCTGTAACACAGAGCTGCTGAGACATCCATGCATGATGGCTAGAACTATGTGCATAATTTGGGGTGCTCCAGTTCTGTGCCCTTTAGAAGCACCACGGACGGGTGGAACCAAGACTACTAGGAAAACCAGAAGAAATGTGAATCAAGATCAATCATTACCAATGACCCTCTGAGCCTCACCCCACTACTAAGAATGAGCCTAAGGATCTGAGAAAGTGGTAAGGTAGCTGCCACTCAGTCAACCCACCGTGTGTATAGCAGGTTCACAGACACCTGTTTTCATTAAAAAAAAAAAAGACCCAGACACTTGCCTCTAGTTACCTTTACAAAGAAGATATTTTTTCTGCGTGGGTATCTGTTAAAATCTATAAATTCAAAATCCTAGCCTTATGGGGCTTTGGGAGTTTTTTGGTGGTGGTAGGGGGCACAAAAATGACATGGAGAGCTCTCCTGAGAGTAGAGCAGGGTTTGTCAACACGGAATGGTGCTGTCCTAGAAGACACCTGGCAATGTCTGGAGACACTTTTGGTTGTCACAATTGGAAGAGTGCTACTGACATCTAGTGGATAAAGGCCAGGCATGCAGCTTTTGAAACCCTATAATGCCCAGAATTCTAAGACTTCAAATGTCAATAAAGTTGAGAAACTGTGGTCTCTGCAAGTTCAGGGTACTCTTGTTTTTACTACTTCTTCCTACAAAGCAGCACCATCTTATCTCTGGAATTTTGTTTCGAAAGCCTAAAACAGAAAATGCATTTGCCTGGTAAAATATTTATACAATAATCTAATTAAAATGTGAATTAGAAAGCAACTTGTAGGAGTACTGACAATACTGACTCCATCTTTGGCCCTCCATCTTGTTCACTGACCTCTCCTGGGACTACGTGTTCTGGGCCCCTCAGAGATTAATATTCATACCTTAGACATGCCAGCCAAGGCCGGAATGTGGGGAGGTTATTTTCACCTCCCACGAATCACTTAGAGATAACAGAGTCTCTCCCCGCTTCCTGACTCACGAGATGATGCCACCAGGTCTGAAAGATGTTAGCTGCCAATTAGGTGCATGCAAACCCTTTGAAACACATGTGAACCCTCCGACCCCTACACTGTCCCCCAAGAGTTCCCTCGCTCTGTAAAATCTGTGGACCAAGGTCAAGACTTTGCAGAGAATAGCTATGCCTGGTCTGGACCGTCACCAGCCCGATACTCTGCACTAAGTTACTCCAAACAGAACTCTGTAACTGTACGGAATGGCCTGTTTCATTTTCTGGTCTCACAGTGCCTTCTCAGTTTGGGGGAAACTTTACTATCCCTCCCCCACCTTGTAACACCAGTAAGCAGCCCTGATTCGGTTGTAGGATGCCTGGCACCGAGAGACTCAGCCGCACCTTCCCCTCTGAGATACGCAGACTGTGGTCGAGGAGTTGAGAATCCACACTCTTCAAAACCAGTTCATGAGGGTCTCCGGTAAAGCCCAGGCAAGAAGGGGACTAACAAGCAGATCCCCAAAAGACAATCCCTCCTTTCACCCTGACTCGTCCCCCACTCTACTGAGGAAATGCCCAGAATCTACTCTCACCCATGTGAACACCGGCCCCCAAATCCCAGGTCTACCCCTTCATTGCTCTTTTATGACCGTGATGCTCCTATCAACTGATGCCCTTCATGTCACAAGTTCAGCTTCTGGAAGGTTCCTTCCCGCACAACCTCCTCCTTTGGGAACCTAGACCATACCCCCAATAGGGGCCTTTTGCTACTGTTGACTTAGCAAAGCCAGCTTTTCCCAAGGGTTTGTTTTGCAAAATAAATGGCTGTGAAGGGTAAATCCACATTTTTGGTACTTCTTCCTGCCAAGGGCAGACCACCCCCAAATGTGCCACTTGGGCGTATTATTTTAAATTAAGTTACTTAAGAAATAGCCAGTGCAAGGACACTCGGAACCCCCTTTGCCTCCAGAAACCCGGAAATAAATCTCCCATGTGAAAGGTACACTCCCTGCGTGAGGAGGTAATGACACCCTTATCACCAGAGACAGGAAACAGCCACGAAGGCTGTAGAGCAAGCCGTGCTACTGTTACTGATTTACTGCGCCAGCCCAAATCCTCTGCAGAATTTCTTACTAGTTGAAGCTCCTGAATAATACATCTTCTTGGTCCTGCCAATTCCCCACAGACTTATTGTTTGTCTAAACAGTATAAATGCTGCCTGCTCTGGTGATTTCTTTGGGTGACAATTTTATTATTGTCATCATGAAGGTGTCACGAATATATCGCTGACGAGCAACGAAGTCCCTTTAGATCCCACAGAGAAAATGTGCTCAGTTTTAGTTCTTACTTACAGGTCTAGTCTTGGCTTTGACTGATTTTGTGCTTGTACCACCGTGTCTCCGGCCTCAGGAGTGTCCCTCTTTCACCTCCTGAAACACAGAAAGCACATTCCTAGCTCAGTCCTTCAGTGCCTGCTCCTCCTCCTCAGAAAACAATCTCCCCTCATTCAGCTAAGGGCTGGCTCCTGTTACTGGCTTGTCATCTCTCCAAAACAATGTCACCTCCTCACCTCTCTATCCCTTATTATATGACCCCCCTCTTTTTTTTTTTTTAAATCACAGCATTCTGATCTTTTCCTTCAAAACACTTACTACACACGTGTAATGGTGATTATATGCATATGTGCTAAATTAGCTGCCTCCTTCAGTGTTGTATAAGCCACAAGAAGAACTGAAGTCTCTCTTAACCACTGCTTGTTCACTACACATAGAAGATAAAGAACACTGTTGGGAAGGTTCCAGTCCTCTTTTATCTTCAAGCCTATTTTATCTTTATCTTTAAGCCTACTTCTGATCACATTTTTTTTTAAAGGATCTTTCAGGTTTATCTCTTCTTTACCTTGCCCATGACCAACAGTTGAGTTCAGGCCCCTACACCCTGGACTTCATACATATCTTTTGGTCTCAACACCCTCTACCATGTTTTGCCATCTACTAGTTTCCCTAAATTACCACCAACATGCCGTTCCTGTGTTAAAGCTGTAGGTCAGGTCCTACTTTCTGTGTCCAGGGTCAAGGTTTTCCTATTAGGATGCCACCTCCGCCACCTAATTTCCTTTCTCCTCATTCTTCCCAAACTCTGGTCTTGCCCTACTATTCCAGAACCTTGCCATGCTAGTCCCCTTGGTCATTCAAAGTGAGATACACTATGAATGTAAAACACCCACTCAGCTTTGAAGATTTAGTACAAAATGGCGAATGCAAACTATCTCAATGACTTTTACATCAATTACAGGTTAGAGTGATAATGTTTTCGGTATACTGGGTTAAATATTTTAGTCAAATTAATTTCACCTGTATATTTCATCTGTGTATTTCCTGTATAGAATTTCACAAATGAACAAATCGGTTTTTCTTTCAGTTTTACTGAGATATAATTGACATACTATTTGTTCTTCTTTTAAGTGTTTTTATTAGAAAGCATCATATTACTTGAATTACATGGCTCGCATTTGTGGCTTGTGTTATTTATCTACTGGACATTGGTATTCTACACGTTCGTTGGTTTTTTCTCATGTGCCCTGTTCCCGTCCTTTTTCCTGAGCTGTGCGATTTCCTCATGTGATTGAAGATCATCCTAGTAGGCCGAGGGCTTAGCATAGTGACAGGTACATGGGGACAAGCCCCCTCCCATATGACACTGTTATGGATGATCACAGAACCACAAGTTGTCTACTCAAGCACGAGGGCTATGAAAGGCACTCTGATGTTGAGCCCAGGTAACCACGGCATACACGTGCAGTAATCAGCACAGGAGACTAAAGCCCTCAGTTCCTGGGGGGGGCGGGGAGGGGTGTCAGTCTGTCAATACTAAAATAAACACACCATCTTAAAGACATCAGTATGTTGAATTTTATACCTTTAAATTTCATCTGTCTGTAAACAAAAACAAAAATTAAGGAAAACCCCCACATTCACACGAACTTTAATAACTAGAGAAATTATGACTATACGCTTTTTTTTTTTTTCAATTTAAGCTTCAGACCACAAAATGCAAATGTAGAGAATAACCCAGTCTGAGTAGGATGTGTGTCTACTAGTAGGAGGCTATACCCAGCAACCAGAAATTTAAGACTCCAGCCACTTTATTCTAATGAGAACAGTCAAAGCTGGAGGGAACAAAATAAAATAAAAATAAAAATATATTTACGAAGCAGTTACAAGGCAATGCAGCATTTAGCTAGATCGGCATCACTAATGAACTTATTTCTTATGTGCAATTTACGATCAAAGAAAGGAAACCTGCAGAGGAAAGGTTAAGAAACCTGAAATTTTGAGGCAAGGCAACATTTGAAACTCTGCGTTAATTCATGGAGAATGGTGGGAAATATATAAAACGTACGTAGCCGTTTCATTAAACACATCTCTCCATCAACACATGTATTAACCTCCTCCTATAAACTACGTGGTTCTTTACCAGGGTGACTTTGTCCCTTGGGATATCTAGAATGTCACTCAACAGCTATAGTGCACACTTGACCTGCAACAACACAGAATGGCCCATCCCCCACGGCAGTAGTGGCTCGCGGACAAGCCCTGCGCCGCGGGGATGACAGGTAGCTGGTGCCTCAGGAGAAGAACGGGACGCGAGAGGGTTCCGGAGAGACCGTCCGCTGCCTCCCCAGATGCCGTACTGACAGCACAGCGCACACTGGCAAGCTGGTCAGCTGGAATCAACTCGGCATTCTGTGACTCGGGAAAGAACATTCCAGAGCGCGAAGCCAGTGGCCTGCTTGCGAACACCAAGATGCAACTTGCAGAGCGTTAAGGTTCGCGGAAAGAATTCTCGGTCTGTGGCTCGGCGTTAGTAAGACGACCAGTGCCCACAAGAACAGCACAGAACAGGTTCCAAAGCACCCGAAACCGGGACAGCTCCCGCGTCCTATTTCCGCACGGCATCCTTCTAACATGTTCAAATGAGTCGAGAAGAGCACTCTCCGACCCTTATGACGGTTTTGCACCCTACGTGTATCAGGTCATCACACCCCATGCCTTCGACTTACACGACGTTATGCGGCAACTACATCTCAAGAACCCTGGGGGAGAAGAATTTCCACATTTACTTGAGAGACAAAGAGAGAAACAAGTTGCTGTTCGCACGGTTAAGGCACAGAACCTGCTCTGGAAGCCCCCGACAGCACGTGGAGAAGCAGCACACACGTGATGGCCAGCAAAGCAGCCTTTCGCTCTCTCTCGAAGGCAGCGGGTACTCACAGGCTCGGTTCCGGGCTTTGTACGTGCAGGTGTAGAGGCTGCAGGGCCGCGCCGGCAGGAAGCTGGGGATCTGGAATCTTCTCCACGGTGACCTGCATGGAGAGGCCTGCAGAATGGCCCTCAGGCTACTCATCACCACCATGCTTAGCCTGAAATCTCGATCAGGCCCCAGTAATGTGCAGGAAGCCAGCAACCTGCAGGGACGAAACAGAGGGGGTGAAGCTGTGAACGACTGAGGGTGACCATCATCGGAAGCTGAGTAGGACAACAACATTCGGACTATGAACACACATGGCGGGGAGGGGTGAAGGGGGAATGAGTCAAGAGCTAATCCACTCCTCTTCCTCAAATTCATTCGTCACTTCATTGGCAGGATCTGGATGACTGACTCAGGAGCCCTGCCTTTCCTTTAGGGTTGGCAAATATTAGAGATCCAGAGAAACCATTTTTTCTTTACCCACAAGAATGAAAAGACCGTTTACAGTAGTTTCTTCAAACAAACAGAAAAACATTCATTCCCTGAAAATCAAGTTGGATATCCAGCATGGTATTTATATATAAGAAGTTATATATAAATTAGTGCTCCAAAGATTAATGCTCCTTCCAGACGGCCTGAGTAAAAAATTGGATAAATAGATTAAAAAAAAAAACAACAACATCGATCTGTATGTGGATTGCTTTTAAAAAAAAAAAAGAGCAAGGATACATCCTGTCAAAATAGTCAGGCGCAGTTTTGAAATCTAGGCTTAAATGCTCTGTGACTCTTTGCCAGTTTTATGCGTAACAGTATATTCCTCAATCATGGGGGAAAGGAGGTTAATCCTGAACTAATCTGCAAGTAGATTCGATGTGAATATTCATTTCTGACTGCACTGATGACCTCTCTTCCCCTCACATGCTCCTAGTCAAAGTCCCCGAAGACCATGCTTCCCATAAGGGTTCAGAAATTACGATATTAATTTTCACTGCCTCTTTCCTGCCTCCCCCAGCCCCATAACGCCTCACCCATTTTTCTTGAAAACTCCTAACCCTATACCAAGTAGGCAAACAAGGTCAGAAACGAACCTTTTTTTTTTTTTCTTGGTTACATACTCACTCCAGCATAGATTTCAGAGTGTTTGCAGTGATTACTCGAGATGCATTCTGGCAGTTATTGGAGACGCCATCTGAGCAACCATGAGTGACGCTTGGCTGCGTGGCGCTGTGCCCCCGCCGCCCCATGTCCAGTGCCTGCTCCTGCCTGGGCACCAGCCACCCGGATGCCGGCTCTTCCCGCTCCCCACGCTCCCTCTGGGCTCCCTCTGGCCACAGGGCCGGTGCAGATGCTCCTCCTTCCCTGGAGCACGCTCCCTCCATCCCCGCCTGGTTCATTCCCCTCTGTCTCCAGGTGTTCCACCCCAGCATCACTTCCTAGGAGCCTCCCCTGCCCGGGCCCTCACCACGGGGCCTCCCTCACGGTGCTTCCTGCAGTCGGATACCCGATCAGGAATGTACTTTAGGACGCCATCTTCCTGGCAACGGAGCCCCGTGGCGGTAGGGACCGTGTCTGTCTCTCTCACAGCCGCATCTCTTCATGTCTGGCACCTGATGGCCACGCAGTGACCTGGCCGCACTTCCTTGGCGACGGAAAAGGTGTGGATCTTAACTTCAGAAGCCGCAAGCTGTGAAGTGATTGCCAGCATGTTCTCAGACAGTACGAAGGGTTTTCCTTTTCCTAGATGCCACCATCACCCGTTTGTGGGGGCATTTACACTCCTGAAACACTTTCAAATGGCTGTCATTTAAGGGAAAGGCCCCATAGCCCTACCCGTAGGACCTGAAGGCCCCCGAAGTTCTGCCCGATCTGAAGGAGGAAATTACCTAAGTATGAACCGAAGCTGGTCTCACAGGGATGGGAGTTCTGCCATCAGGTCAACATCCATCGTCATTTCCTGTGTTCCAGCCACCATGCTGGGTGCCGGGGTGCAAAGCCGGACAAGGCACGAACTCTACCTTCCCGGCGTGCAGTTCGTTTCTCCTGCTCGGAGCCTCCTGAAATGCACATCATACTGGAAGGGAAACCGGGACTGCTCAGGTTCTGCCTTCAGCCTTTTAGCGGCCTCTCAACTGTCTGGCAATGGACGGGGAGGAGAGGTGCCCAATGTCATGAACAGAGAAACTGAAAGGGCACTAAAGGCATGTGTCACTTACAGACTGCTACTTTACTTCTGCATACCATCTTTCTGGGAAGAGTGTTACGTAGAAGAAAGCACATAATGACCCCTGGCAATGCTGACCAAGAAGGCAGACGTTGATTTTAATCTCCTCTCTGCATGTACATCACTATTAATTGGTTGTGAACTAGCTCTTCTCCCCTATATTGCTGAATCAACTTTGCCAGATCTGGGCTAGAGGAAAGAAGGCTACGCCCAAAAAGAAGGAGACAAAAAGACATCACTCCTGATCTGTGTCCAGTGAAAGCAGGAGGCAGAGTTACTTCCTGTTAACTACCCTGAAAAGAACAAATGAGGGCTCCAGGCAAAACCCTTTGTAAGCATACACAAACCATGTGCCAGGAAAAGTACTGTCAAGTGAAGTGTGAAAAACAGCTAGTCTTGCAACCTCATGCTCTGCATTGTGTTACATGCATCACTTTGCCAATGAACACACTGAAGTCAGGAAACGAAAATGCATAGTGTCTTAGCTTGGGCTGCTAGACCAAAATACCATAGACTGAGTCGCTTACACAAAAGACACTTATTTCCCACAGTTCTAGGCACTGGGAATCCAAATTCAAGGTTCTGACCAATCAGTTCCTGGTGAGAACCTGCTTCTAGCTTGTAGACAGCTATCTTCTGTGTCCTTACATGCTGAAGAGAGAACAAGCTCTGGACTCTCTTTTCTGATAAGAACCCTAATCCTATCATGGAGGTGTAAACCTCATAACCTAATCCAATCCTAATTACCTCACAAAGGCCCCATCTCCTAATACCAGTCCACTGGGTGCTAGGGCTTCAACTTATGGATGAGGGGGGGAGGGGAGCGGGGACAGATACATGGACTCCATAACACATAGTAAGAGATGACCAGATTCACAGTTAAGGACAAAGGGGAAGCAGAACGTAAAGTGACTTTCTGGGGCTGAGAATGAATGAATGCTTCCCAAATTAAAACGTACACACCTTCGATGTTGCACGTTTCCCAAGCTTGAGAAGAAATCACACTAATAATGAGTTTCCAGTAGCCTCAAATAGTAGCTTTTAACTCATGCCACAAAGAATCAGACACATCAACAAACGTTTGTATTTTGTAGGTTCTTGCCTCTCCAGATCCGGGGCAGGGCACAAAAGAAAAAAGAGACAACTGTGTAGAGAAGAGTCAGATAGGTCCACATGGCACAGCTATGCTGCTGATTCCCTGCCTCGGCGGTGGTCGCGAATCTGTCCTTAGCTTCTAGCATGATCAGGGTAAAGAACAACAATGCAGATGTGAGTGAATCCCAAATGACTGCGCCTCGATTTCTGGAACTGCAACCCCCATCTCTCAAAGTCTCTGAGACAGTAGTTCTACCGTTAAGTGGACAGAACTCTAATAGGGTGTAGATTAAGACTCTCACAGTGGAGAAACAGGGTTAGAGTAGGGAAAAGGCGATTCCCGGTCTCCTCCTCTGCATTTTACAGAAAAGCCCCGGCGGGCCTGCGGCCATCCTCGCGGAACCAGCAGCTTGTCGCAGCTCCAGGGCCCATCGCAGAGCGTAGTCCTGAGAGGAAGGGTGCCTGTTGTCTCTAGCAGGGCGATATGTACCCCCTACCCACCATGCTCCAATCGCCGCCCGACCTTACCCGAACATTTCGCGGAGCGCGGACCCCTTCCACTCGGTGCCGGAGAGACTCATGCGCGCGGCCATCTTGGCCACGTCCCGTTACGCCTCGCCACGCCCCTCACGCCGTTCACGTCATTGCGCGTAACACGTCCCGTCCCGTCGCCCCGCCCAAGTCTCCGACAAAGCCCTTTAAGTCCTGCCTTGGACCCGCTCACGGCGTCGGAGCCCGAACCAGCTCTCCATCCACCCAGGGCCGCGGTCCGCTCCTGTTCCCTGCCCTGGCTACCCCTCTGCCATCGCTGTGGGCCTGCAGCCGCGGCCACGCGCCTGCGCGCTAACATGGCCCCGCCTCTGTCCTACGCCTAAGCCCACCCCTCCTTCAAGCTGGATCTTCTTTGTCACGCCCTCACACACGTCTCGCTCCCCGCACGTTCACGGTACGCCCTTACGCTCCGCCTACATCACGGCCCTTCTTCCTGTTACGTACTTGGCGTCCCGTACGCTACTCGGCAGCCCCGCCTCTCCACAGGACTTGTCACATGCTTGTCTTCCGGGTCACTCATTCCCCTGACCCCCACGTCCTTCTCCTATGCCTACGTCCCTGCTTTCCTCTCTGGTAATCCCTCTGCCGTCTGCCTGAGCGCACCCCTCCCGCAGTCTGGACCGACTCTGTAGTGCCCTCACAAGCGGCCACGCCAAGCCCTTCACTCACTGAGCCCTGCCTTTTCAGGTTACGCCCCTGGCCTAACGCCACGCCCTTCCCGACTAGGCAGTCGCAGACGCTTCTTCCCACGGCTCCAGACCCGCCCCTCACGCTGGGTCACGTCCTTTCCCGGCCTTCCGCGCTCTCACGTCAAGGCCAATCCCTGCCCTGCGCCCACGCTACAGGCACCACCCCGCGGTCCACATTGGCCACGTTCATGCCGCGCATGCGCATTTCCTGGCGTTCCGGCATAGCCCCTCCTTGGGTTCTCGGGCCCTCTCTTTTGGTTCCGCGCAGACTAGTCCACGCCTCCTGCTCTCCCTCTCGTGGCGGAACTGGGTCCTGGGAAGGCGCTCAGGGCGGGCGGGGCCCACTTGTTTCCGGAGAAAACCGCCCACGCCTGAGAGCTGGACGTCGGTGGCATTTATAGAATGGAACGAGTCTTTGGATCCCTGATTCTCATCTAAAAGTAGGCTTTCTGCGTATTTCTCTCAGCTCCAAACACCCGAGCTTCACGAGCAGACACTGGATAGGAAACGTAACTGGGCACTGAGTGGATCTGTGTTCTTACCAGCCCCCAGCTGACCTTCAATGCTAGGCAGGTGGACGGAGTAATGAACACACTCCTCTACTTCTGCCATCTCCTTCAGATGACGTTTTCTAGGCACCGAGTGCTCACCTGCTGTCTCGGGCCTGTCCAGACAACACAACACTTAGGCCTCTTTGCCGAGCCCTGCTCTGAGATAAATCCTCTTTACTCCCTCGGTTTATAATCCTAGTTCTATAAGAAAAAAAGTGAGGAGGTTATTACTTTTTTTTTTTTTTTCTGTCCCGAAATCTCTGAACGGGGCACTTCTGTGAGAAGGGCACTTACCATTAGCCATTTAGATATTCATTTAAATTGTATTTGGGGAGTACTAAGTTCCAGTGACAAGGCAAAGCCCAAGGAATTTACACCCTGAAGTTTTCCAACTTGGGTTTGGATGAGACAAGAATTGATGAGAAAGTTAAGGTGTGGCAGGGGGGTCAGAATAGTTGCAAAAGGACTTGGTAAGTGCCGGCCTCTTTTTTTTTTTCTTTTATTGAGGTGTGATTGACATATAACATTAGTTTCAAGTACAAAAGTTAATGATTTAGTATTTTCCTGTATTGTGAAATGATCACCACAGCGTATCTAGTAAACTGCCTTTGCCATACGTAGTTACAGTTTTTCCCGTGGTAAGAACTTTTTAAGATTTATTCTTAGCAAAGTTCAAGTATACAATATAACATTATTAGCTATAGTTACCATTCTGTGCATTACATCCCATTACTTGTTTTGTAACTGGAAGTTTGTACCTTTTGACCATCTTCACCCATTTTGCCCTCCCCCCACTCCCTGCCTTGGGCATCCAACCATCTATTATCTGTATGAGTTCCATTTTTCATTTTTGTTTTTTAGATTTCACATGTAAGTAAGATCTTACAGTATTTGTCTTTGTCTTTCTGACTTCAATTAGCAAAATGCCCTCCAGATCCATCTGGTTGGTTGGTTTTGAGAAGCAGGTTTTCTTGATTTTCAGTCCCAAGGGAAATCCTGATTCCTCATCATGGTGGTACTGGAAACTCAGTAGGAAACAAGTGCCAAAACGAGTTTCATACAGATCCCCTCAGTGTAAACTGCTGCCACAATCACAAAGTGTTGACTTGATTCTATGAACCACCCAGACTTTTCTGTTCATTTGAGATCACAGGCACCCAGTGGTATGGCTTTATTCCGGGCAGTACATAGAGCATTCTTCTCTATGATGGCAAATAAGTTTCAACTTGTCAACGGACTGAATAACTGCTGGGAAATTTTATGGCTGAGTCCACACTCAGAAGGAAAAAGTTCTGAAGTAGATTAACAGCTTCTCTTGTGGGTGTAGGATGGATGAGTGGCTACAGCAATCTATTTGGCATCTCTGATTTGTAGTGATAGAGGTATTGAGGCAATGCATGCACATCTTTTAGGCAGTCATAAACAACTCTACTTACTACAAGCTACTGATGATTTTCAGACAGTAGAAATGTCAAGATCATTGTTGCTGGTCAAACTTAAGGGCAGAGCCTTTGATACATTAATTAATTCATATGCTTTATATATCAATTAAAATGAGGGTAGTTTAAGATTCTGTTATGAAAAAGAGAGCATGTAACCTGAAAGGTACATGGCCCCGTGGCTCCTCCACCTTTTTATATAGGTTGGCAAAGGGAGTACCTAGAGGCAGAGCTGAATGTGGCTGGGGTGACACAACTGGCAGCCAAATAGAAGATTAAGGGTGGAAAATACTGTTCTGTAGAGCATGGCTGCAGTAACGTTGGAGAAAATTATAACTTGCCTCAGCCACAAGAAAGCTCTTAATATAACACCTAAGCCACATTGTAAAGAGATCTAGGAAGAAATATCAGTAAGGCCTTACTTTTACAACCTGAGACTCATATTAATGCGTTGGTTTTCATGCACAAACTGAGACACACGGGCACACGTGCATTCCATTTAAGAAACTATCCTTTAAATTCTTACCTTAAGAATATAAAGTTGGCAAAATTACACTCACTCAGCTTGTCTAAATTAATCTTTATTTCTAAACAGTAGTGATTAACTTTCTGTGAACTAGAAAAATGTTACCCTGTGAATAGAAAGACTAAGTTCATAATGGTTATGGCTATTGATTAACCTACGAAATTTGATGAGCCTTCCAAATACCGTAGCTTCAAATTTCTTTTCATCTTAAAAAGGGCATAGATATGGAATTGGAGACAAAAATATTACAAAGCCCAGTGTTCTTGTTTATCAGGTACTAGAAGTTGTTTTTCTCTGACTAAGAATGAAAGAAAATGCAGTCTCTGCCTCATGAATCTTCGTATCTGCATCGTTGAGCTTCTTCATATGTCAGTTTATGATTCAAATAAGTAAATTCAGTTCTATTAAGTTATCAAATAGTCGTGGGCCATGAGACATGCAAAATGAACCAAATACAGTCCGTATTCTCCAGAAATTTAAAATTTGTAGGACACAGAAGTAAATCATATTGGCCATAGATACTTGTACGAGTGTGAACAAAATGCTATGGGAACCTAGGAGAAGGAGAGAATAAAAAGTTAGTGGATTGGACAAGTGTAAAACAAATAATAATGAATGAGACCCTGTAACAAAAAGAAAACAGTTTTCTCAAGGGAAGTGATCATTGAGATAGACCTGGAACAGTGACTAAGGTGTTTGTTTAAAGGTAAAAAAAAAAAAGAAAACTCAAAAGTATTGAACTAAAGGAAACTGTGAGAAGAAGCACAAAGGACAGAGGTGGGGTGAAGCCCACTTACAGGGATTGGCAGGTAGGATGGCTCAGCCTAGGCTGGGGAAGGCTGGGGAGGGGTCATCGGTGTAGACGCATCTGAAAAGCCAAGTCGGATTTAGATCTTAGAGGCCAAGGAGTTTGGATTCCTAGACAAGCCCTGGGGTGCTGGTGAAGATTTCAAGTGGGAATGGCTTCAGTAGAAATGACTAGAAGAAAGACAATGGAAGGTAGAAACAGCATTCATTGACAGTGAGTTTTTTTATTTTGGTTTTTTTGTTTGTTTTTTAATTCTCGAAGTTAGTTAACAAACAGTGTGGTCTTAGCTTCAGGAGTAGAACCCAGTGATTCATCTCTTACATATGACACCCAGTGCCCATCCTGAAGAGTGCCCTCCTTAATGCCCATCACCCATTTAGCCCATCCCCCACCCACCTCCCCTCCAGCAACCCTAAGCTTGTTCTCTGTATTTAAGAGTCTCTTATGGGGCACCTGGGTGGCTCAGTATGTCAAATGTCCAACTTCGGCTCGGGTCATGATTTCATGGTTCTTGGGTTTGGGCCCTGTGTCTCTCTCTGCTGACAGCTAGGAGCTTGGAACCTGCTTCAGATTCTGTGTCTCCCTCTCTCTGCCCCTCCCCTACTCACACCCTGTCACTCTCTCTCTCTCTCAGAAGTAAATAAACAAACAAATTTTAAGAAAATCTATTATGGTTTGCTCCCTCTCTGTTTTATCTTATTTTTGTCTTATTTTTCCTTCCCTTCTATGTTCATCTGTTAAGTTTCTCAAACTCCATATAGGAGTAAACTCATATGATATCTCTTTCTCTGACTGACTTATTTTGCTTAGCATAATACCCTCTAGTTCTATCCACGATGTTGCAAATGGCAAGATTTCAATGACAATGAGTTTTAAATGTGCCTGTACTTACTACCCACGGGCTGTTGGACTGACAGCCAAAATGAGCCCAGTGTTCCAGCAGCCAGGCAATTATTCTTTCTCATTAGCCATCTTCTTTTTTCTTAGTTTACTGTCAAGTTGGTTTCCATATAACACTCAGTGCTCATCCCAACACTGGGTGGCTCAGTCAGTCAAGTGACCAGTGCTGGCTCAGGTCATGATCTCATAGTTTGTAGGTTTGAGCCCCGCGTTGGGCTCTGTGCTGACAGCTCAGAGCCTGGAGCCTACTTCAGATTCTGCCTTCCTCTCTCTCTGCCCCTCCCATGCTCCGCTCTGTCTCTAAAAACTAAATGTTAAAAAAAATTTTTTTAATTCTACAACTTCATTGTGGAAAATTGAGCAGAGCCATTAATTTAAAAAGTGCAAGCTTTGGGGTGCCGAGGTGGCTCTGTTGGTTAAGCATCCGACTTTGGCTCAAGTCATGATCTCGCAGTTCGTGGGTTCAAGCCCCACATCAGGTTCTGGACTGGCAGCTCGGACCCTGGAGCCTGTTTCAGATTCAGTGTCTCCCTCTCTCTCTCTCTGCCCCTCCCCTGCTCATGCTCTGTCTCTCTCTGTCTCAAAAATAAATTAATTAAAAAAACAATAAATAAAGTGCAAGCTTTTATTTTATAAAAAATTGTGTTAAGCTTTTAAAGTTTTTTTTTATATTTTTAATGTTTATTTTTTTTGATGTTTATTTTTCATAGAGAGAAAGAGAAACAGAGCATGAACAGGTGAAGGGGCACAGAGAGAGGGAGACCTAGAATCCAAAGCAGGCTCCAGGCTCTGAGCTATCAGCATAGAGCCCGATGCGGGGCTAGAACCCACAAACCATGAGATAATGACCTGAGCCAAAGTCAGGTGCTTTACTGACTGAGCCAACCAAGTGCCCCAAAGTTTTTTATATTTTTGATATGTCATAGCTAAATACATTTCCCAAAACCCGATAAAAATATGCGGAACAAAGTTACATTTGAAATAATTTCACAGTTTACTGGTTTTAGGTGTTACCAGTTTACAAAATGCAGGTTTGTGACCATGAAATGGAATAATCAGGGTCAACATTTCAAAGTGACTTTGGTTCTACCTACATGTTGTTTGATTGCAGATAAATGGATATACGTATATCCACATGCTTTTACAACCCTGATAAACTTTAAAAAGCATCTTATGTGAATCAAAAGAATGACACACGTATTTTCTTTTTGTGTGATGTCATATTTAATTTACCCTCCAGAGCAGTAGATCAATAGTTATGTGCTGAGAAACTGCTTTCCAATAGTGCTATAGAGTATGAAAAAACATGGAGAAATCAATTTCTTTTTCCTGTCTCAGGAGACTTGGTGCCTTCTGTATTGCTCATGGCAACAGTAATCTCAACATTTTATCTTCATTCTCTAAACTCTGAACATTAGAAGTAAATAGTAACATATACAGAACGATTGAAACCGCTTTATTTGTCATCGTTACCACTGTTACTGATAAATTAAGCTCCTGCATGTGAAATTGCAGAAATGTACATTGTATGTAGCAAGTTTGATATGATTTCTCTGGAGGTTTAAAACTTAAAATTATGTGTGAAAATAAAGAGCAAGTTTGTGCAAGATTTTTGAAAGGAGAAGGAGAAAAAACCCAGTATGTTAAGAGGCAAGAACAGCAGTATCTGGTTCTGTGTGTTTTGATTAAGCTATCAAGCTCTTTAGTAAGTCATTTTTAGCATGTTCTAAATCACCTTGTAAGAGTGTTCATAGTTTAAGTTGAATTATTGGCAATGTCTTACTTTATCATTAAATTTTTTTTCTATTCACCTTACAGGACTATAAAAATCGGTATTTTTCATCATTGTACTTTTGGCTGCTGTTAATTTTGCTACTGTCAAATACTTTTCTAAGCAAACTTTGGGATCTAGAAAAATTGGAACTATAATTATAGGCTGTTCAGAAAATAAGCTTGAGATCACTGTGCATCTATATATTTCCTGTCATCTGGCCAGAAAAATACTCCAAGGAAAATTCATAGCTACAAATATTTTCATTATTAAATGAGAAAGGTTAAAAATAGTGAGCCTGTTTGTCAGCTCAAGACTTATAAGAAGAACAAGAAAACCAGTAAAATGACAACAGGAGTGAGGACTTTATAAAAATAAATAGGATGGATGACTCAGAAAGCAGGAAGAAAAGACTTGAAAATTAAATCCACGATCTTGTTCTTTGATTAAACAAAACAACAGAAGTAGACACACCTCTGGCAAGAAGAGTAGAAAATGAGAAAATATTTATATGCATGCTAGAAAATACAGAGGAAATATGGCAATGAAAATGCTGTATAAAGCCCATGGGAATACTGGAAAATCTTGATGAAATAAAGGTTTTCTTGGAATTTGTAACAGCCAAAATGAACTCAGAATTATGAAACCTGCAGTGTATGACTATAAGAAATGAAAGTCTTGAAAGAACTCTTCCTCCAAAATATGTATGGCTCAGCTTCTCCAACTCTGCATTTCTTCTGCAATTTTTTCCTGCATTTTAAAGTATTTGTAAACCTAGATGATGTTAGAAATCTTTTTATACCATTTTCAAGATGGTGATGTAAGGACCAGAAAAAAAAAATAAACTTCAAGAATCAGCACTTGAAAAGAAACCTGAATGATATTCTATTTCTATGAAAATAGATTTAAAAACCTAAGGAAAAACACACCAGTTAAGTCCAGAAGCATGTTAAAATTCATCTAACTAAGTTCATCTAAGAATTGAATCAATGTAAAAAAAGTTTTTTTAAGTTTATTTATTTTGGCGGTGGGTGGTGGAGAGAGAGAGGATCCCAAGCAGGCTCCAAGCTGTCAGCGCAGATCCTGACACAGGGCTCGATCCCATGAATGGTGAGATCTCTACCCGAGCCAAAATCAAGAGCTGGACACCTAACCGACTGAGCCACCAAAGCGCCTCTAAAAAATTTATTCATAAAATGCATCAAATGGTAAAACCTCTAGGATCATAGTAATGTTAAATTAAAAGTGCAGTCGATGAAATTCAACATCAATTATTGATCAGAATGATTTTTGGTAAACCAGACAAAAGGAGCCTTTTTACCTCACAATACATCAAATTTGAAGTGACTCACCAGATCCTGTAGACAGAAACTACTAGAATAAGGTAAAACCCAGGCTCTGTGTTAATTCTACTATTACTGTTCTGATGTGCTGCTGCAATGAGACAGAACAGCAGCATCACACAGGAACACACCAGAAGATCCCAGGCTAAGGCAGGTATGTTTCAGCTCTTAAAATATATTAACATTGGTCATTCGTGTCAGTGGTATTATGGATAATTTTGTATTTTTCTCTTTTGGCTTCTCTGTATTTTCTATATGGAACTTCTGCTGCTCTTTTTTCTTCCCTGTCATGTTTTAAATGAGAAAACAAATGTCTATAAAGTATAGAATAGTGAAAGTAAAGTATAGCATAGGGAACATTGTCAATGCAAATGTAATAACTATGTGGTGACAGATGGCAACTATACTTACTATGGTGAGCATTTTGTAATGGATATGAATATTGAATTAGTCTTTGATACACCTGAAATTAATATAATGTTGTATGTCAACGGTTTTAGTCAGGGCAATTTTTTACAGTCTGTTAAGCACTGATAGGGCGACTGGCACATAGAAATTGTTTAATCAGAGGTTAACTCTATCTTCAAAAAAGAGAGAAATCATAATTCAAAAGGAAACAGATTCTTTGCTTTTCAAAGAATGGCTTAACTACACTTCAGTATTTTACTATCATCAATCCTAGTCACATAGGTAACTATGTAAGAGCAAAAGAGAGATGTTTGATTCTTTTATGAAGTTTAAGGCTAAAGGAAAGCTGAATCAGATTTGTCTCTAACATGGCTTTGTTCCCTGATGCAAGTAATCATACTGGCTTTGTTAAACTCTCCACATACTGGCTTTGCTATTCTCCTGATGACTTTATCCAGTCTAACATTTCCCAAGATAACCTCACCTACTCTGACTTTGTTTTCAGGAGTAAGTTATGTGAGCTTGTCCTTCTAGGAAATTTCTATTTCACTTAATAGTGAAATTGCTAGAATGACTGGCCTAATTTTGGCTGTCTCTCGCCCTAGCACAACTTTTCCTGCCCCTGTGCCCTTGCAGTCAAGGTGAAGGAGAGGAGCACAGCTTCCTCAGGCGGAGTAACCAAACAGAAATGGGTCACCTGTGACACGATATCAGTCTGTCTAGGAGGGGGAAATGGTCGGACTCTCAAAGTGTTGCAGAAGTGCAGGTGTTGATCTTTTTCTCATTGTTGCTTTGAAAGTCCACGTTTTCATCAGGGCCACCCAATCTGATTTCTCCATTCATGACTTTCAAGCACAAGGTGGAACTTGGGGACTGGATTCGTGAAGAGGCAGCATAGCGTGGTAGAGAGGAAAGGCCGGACATCAACCTGCCAGCGCTCTTCTGCTGGCGTCTGTAGAATGCCCAGGAGGGGAGACGCTCTCCCACTCATTGTGGTAATCCTCAGAGCACCTCTGGGGCTCTGTTGCAGTTCCAGTTTGGACCGACGATGACCGATGAAGACGCGGTGCAGTTCGGTGCGATGGAGATAGGGTTCAAGGGACACCCGTTGCCACCAGCGCCTTACGCACCAGATCCTCACGGTTCCCTCCCGTGTAAGATGATTCTAACGACAGCAACTGAGGTGCTGCTTTGAGGGTGAGAGAAAGAGTCCCCCGTTGCCACCAGCGCCTTACACACCAGATCCTCACGGTTCCCTCCCGTGTAAGATGATTCTAACGACAGCAACTGTGAGGTGCTGCTTTGAGGGTGAGAGAAAGAGTCCAGCAAACCCGGTTCATGGCAGGGGGCTCCTAATGACAGTTGTGCAGATGCACTGACCCATGTAGCTGCCAGTCAGGTGTTTCTACATACGTTCATAGAAAATTTGGTCTCTCAGCAGCAGTAGTCTCATTTCAAGTGGTCAACAGCCACCTATGTCTGGGGGCTACCATATTGGATAGTGCCGATATAGAACCTTTCCATCATCACAGAATGCTCCGTTGGACAGCACTCCTATCATTAACTTGGAATTTACACAGCCAGCAGAACTTCGGGCTGACCAAAATGATGGCCTTTGAAGTGGAAGTTCTCCTCGGATGTTTATCTGTGGAGGTGAGAGTCAGGTGAGAGCATTCTTGGAAGGGCATCCTTTGTTCACCAGAGATAGGAAGGAGCGATGTTTGTTTTCTAAATTAAAATACCCTGACTATGAGCCAGCTACTTTAGCCCTAACAAGATAGAAAGTTGAAGCCAAGGAAAATGTCCACGGTGTACTTAGGCAGACAACAACAGAAGGGGCGGGTTGGGGGGATTCTGACTTTGAGTCAGCAGAGGAAACCCAGAGTTCAGGAAGGACAACTAATCTGTTTTCCAAACAGATTTTCGTAAATAACTGACAGGAGATGGGCTGCTTCTATCTAAGTATTAACCCAAATAATGGGGTTTAATCATTAAGCCTTATAGGTGGTGACTTGCTTGTTTCTCTGATATTCTAATCCGGGTCACAGAATGGTTAAGGCAGCTTTAAGTGGAGGGTGGATATTTATCCCTGCGTTTGCCTTGTGTTTTCCACTCTGAAAGAATGTTGTGCCTGCTCTTTTTTCTGGTGACTGCTGTTCATGCTGAACTCTGTCAACCAGGTATGTAGCCTGGACACTTAAAAATAGATTAACAGTTTACTAAATGATTGACAATAAAGACCTGTTTATTTTTCTAAATCTGCAGACATGTTTTAGCTTGAAAGTTGAGACTCTGCCTGTTTTATGAGTTTGAAAGAAAATTTTAAACTCTCTAAGGTGATTGTAGTTAAACTCTCAGGCGTATTTGGGGCAGTTTAACTGAAGTTCGGTGTTCTATTTATTTGAGTTGGTTAAACATTTGGTTTTATGTTTTGGCAGATTTTATCATCAAATACTGCTCTTTTTTTCTTTCTGGCAGATGCAGAAAATGCATTTAAAGTAAGACTTAGTATCAGAACAGCTCTGGGAGATAAAGCGGTAAGTGGAGAACCTGCATGTTCATTTTTAATTTTGTTTGCTAATAACGCCACTTTCTCTTGTAATGAGCCTCTCTGCGTAGTTATCTTAAACTTGGTGTGGAAATTAATTTGAAAGACCTCAAATCTGATACTGTCTTAAAGTCAAAAGAATGGTAAAATGGAAATTGTTAAAAAATGACTTTGCCTCAGGTAGTGAACCTGCAGTGTATCCTAGAAAACCTGTGAGGTTTTTTGTTACGCCAAACAACTGTGCAGACCTCAGTATTTTAATCAAATTTGTGGAGCAGAGGGGCCCCGGTCCGGCACTCAGGTCTGGTTTGGGCTCTGCTCCTCACCATTGTGGTCATTTGAATTTTCTAAGCCTCAGTTTTCCAGTCATTGAAAAGATGGCCTGGTTCCACCCACATTAGACTTCCTAGCACAAACATTTTCTAATTCTAACGTGCAATTTCTTTGGTTCCTCTCATATATCAAAGTAACACCATGAAATATGTGCTTATGTAATTGAAGTTAAAAAATTTTCATTAGGCTCATGTAGCTATAAGAACAGTAAAGCCTGTCAAATTAATAAGATGATTCGTGTAATTCTAGTTTTAGTATCCCCGTGTGGTCTGTGAAAATTTCTCCCCAATAACAGGCGATATTAAGATGTGTTAGGGTAGAAGCAGTCAAAGAGTGCTAAGGGAGCTTAGAGGTACGTATTCTGTATGCAGGCCAGTTTACCAATGTGTTATTTTATTCACTCAGAGAGAAATGATCGTTGCAACAGCTAGCATTTATTGAGGACTTAGTTTAGTTTCCAGTGGGGCCCCCCCTGAGCACTGGACTCACATCAGTTCACGTCACGCTCACAACAACCCTCTGAGAAAGGTAGTAAGGCCATTCCCATTCTCACTGGGTAGATGAGAAAGCTGAGGTATAAAAAATGAAGTGACATGCTCAAGATCTCAGGTCAGCAAGTGATAAAGGTGAGATTTGAACCCAGGCAGTCTGACTGTAAAATCAACTCTCTGTATCAGAGAGAGTAGACTGTGGTGCTTATCCCAGGATCCTCTGAGGGCGGGCCCCACGCTGAATGCTGGGGACACAATGGCAGATAAATCAGGCCTGTCCCTGCCCTAATGGCACTTATGCTATTGGGAGGATTGGTTGTCCATTAAACATTCAGTAAATGCAATGGAAATGTAGGCTTGAAAGTATTGTAGGAAGGAGAAGTACATGGGGGCTTTGGCTTTGGCAGGGGCCTTAGTGCTTGGCAGTGGCTGTGAGGTCTAAAGCATGGGTGCAGGTGAGCCAGAGGACAAAAGAAACCAGGGCAGAGGGAACAGCACATGCACAGGCTTATTACAAGAGGGAACTTGGTGAGGGTGGGGGATTGAAGGGAGGCTGAGGTGTCTGCAGCTGGAGCAGTGGAGGAGAGCATGGCGTGTGACAGACTTGGGCAAGAAGGAGAGGTCAGAGCGAAGACTATGTGGACTGTGCTAGGAAACTTCGCTGTTATCTTTAAACCAAGTGAGAGTTTTATGGAAGAGATGTTTTGATAGAATTAGTGTTTGGAAAACAGTGGCCACAGTGTGGAAGGCAGATTGGAGGGGACGAGAGTAGAAAAGAGGAGTGGAGAAGGAGTCAAAGATGAAGCTTTAGCTTCTACTTATGCAACTGAATGGATGATGACCCACTTATGAGTCAGGGAACCAGGTACAGACAAGAAAATCATGGCTTTAATTTTGAACTTGTTGAGTTTGAGGTATTATTGAAGAATAGGCAAGAACAGAGTGGGCTTGAGATATACATTCCTGGGCCATTTGCATTATGGTGAGAGTGGAAGCCTGGACTAGATACAGTGTGAGGGAGAAAGTACAGAGGACAAGAGGGGTACAGAGTGGCAAGCTCCAGCATAGAGCTCTGAGGTTCTCTAAAACTTGGAGCCCTTGTAGAAGACGGTGAACCTATAAAATGGACAGAGGGGCAGGAGGAAACCAGAATGAGCATTACAAAAGGGAAGAGAGGGCTTCCAGCTGAAGGGTGTGTTCAGGAGTGTCAAATGCTGTTGGCAAGCCGAGCAAGGCTGAATGTTGCATCCTGTGGCATCATTGTGTTGTATCGTGTGGAGGCCACTGGTAACTTGAGAGAACCATTTTTGTGGCATGGCAGATAACAGAGGGAGTTAACACTAAGCGGGTGGTGAACATGTAAAGATGCAAGTGTGACAACTCCTTTGACAGTGTTAGCTGTGAAGGGCAGGAGAGAGACAGCAGTATGTGGAGGAAGAAGGGTTGAGTAAAGTGGTTTGGTTCTGATGTTGTTTTAATGGGAGAGCTTGAGCATTGGTAAACGTCAGAGTCCAATGTACAGAGGAGAGGGGAAACCGTTATCATTTAGATCCCAAGAAGGGCAGAGGGAAGTGCTCCTAATAGAGGTGGATGGAATAGCCACTGACGGGAGGAGAAACACCACATCCGGCCTTTTCAGGGGAGGGGGGGATAGCATGTATGTCGATAGAGGGAGTCTTTTTATTTGGTGTCAGAAGAATGGGGGAGTTTAAATTGATGACGAGGATATATCTGTAAATTAGGAGACAAGAACATCTAGTGCGTGTGAGGTGTGAGGGAAAGCACCGAGTCTGGTGCAAGGGGAGCTGAGAGAGGTCCAAGATAGTCATTGTGAACCGAGAGAGAGAGAAAACTGATGGAGAAACCTAAGAGATTCCCGGGCAATTTGGGAGTAGGTCATCATGAATTTAGAGTTAAACCAACAAACCCTGTTTTGTGACTTTTCCAGTTGTACTTGATTATTCACCGCAAATATGTGGTCAGCCACATTAGTTCACTAGGGCTGCCATGGACTGGATGGCTTAAACAACAGAAAATTATTTTCTCTTACTCCTGGAGGGTAGAAGTCCAAGATCAAGGTCTCAGCAGGGTTGGTTCCTTTTGAGGGCCATGAGGGAAGGATCTAGTCTAAGACTCTGTCTTTGGCTTACAGATGACTGTCTTCCCTCTTTATGTGACTGTGTCCAATTTTCTTGTTCTTACAAGGACACCAGTCATACTAGATTAGGGTCCACCCAATGACCTCATTTGAACTTAGTCACAGCTGTAAAGACACTATCTCCAAATATGGTTATATTCTGAGGTACTGAGGGTTACAATTTCAACATATACATGGTGGTGGGGGGGCCCACAATTCAATCCATAATATGAGCACACACTCAAATTTCCAGCTAAGAAAATGGAAAGAAAAATTGTACCAATGTCAGTAAAGGAAAGGAAGCTAAGAGACGTAGTCAGTATATGAGGGAAGAGAGATAGGGAGGAAGGGATGTAAATGTCCTGTAAATGTTCAGGATGGGATGTCCAAGTGGCCTATTTGTTGACTGGCTGCTAATACTGCAGATTGTGAAGATGATGATGCAATGGAAAATACACCACACTTGGAATGATAGAATGTCCAAGAAAGCCTATCCTGAACATTATTGTGACGTGATTTATCTTGGTCTCCAGCCTTTAGTGTATGAGAAAGATGAGAGGCAGAGAGAGAGAGAGGCAGGCAGGCAGGCAGGCACTGATTAACACCATGGTGGCCACAATTAAATTTCAGTGGACCATTTTTTATCCTGTGCCTTTTTACATTTTCTGTTTTACTACTCTCTTAGTATGCCTGGGATACAAATGAAGAATATCTCTTCAAAGCAATGGTGGCTTTTTCCATGAGGAAAGTTCCCAACAGAGAAACAACAGAGTAAGTAAACAGTAAAAAATCTTAATTGGTTATTTGCAGTAGTATTTGAGGCATGCATTAATTCCAAATTCTATCTTGAAAATAATTAACTTCATTTTTTAAAAGGATCTACATTTTAACATTAAAAAAAACTTCTGTAATGTAGCTCAACTTACAGTTTATATATCATGTTCTAACAATACTGTTTGTTCAATAAGTGCTATGATGATACAAACCTTTAGAGGTAGTCGTATGTCATAAACTTTTTCTACATTCCTATTATATACATACAATTTCACTTATAGATAGATAGATAGTCGTATGTCATAAACTTTTTCTACATTCCTATTATATACATACAATTTCACTTATAGATAGATAGATAGATAGAAAGGAAGGAAGGAGGGAAGGAAAGAAGGAAGAAAAGAACTCTACTCTCATTGTCTTAGTTTGCTAGGACCGCCATAACAAAATACCACACCCAGTGGTGGCTCAAATACTAGATAGTTCTGGAGGCTGCAAGGCCAAGATGAAGGTGCTGTCAAGGTAGGTTTCATTCCAAGGCCTCTTCTCTTGCCTTACAGATGCCACTAGAACTCTGTTCTCATGTCACCTCTGTTGAGGGGGCACTGGAGGGTGGGGAGAGTGAGTTCTCTGGTGTCTCTTCTAATGAGGGCACTAATCCTATCAAGGTTCCGGCCTTATGACCACATTTAATTGTAATTACCTCCTCACTGGCCCCATCTTCAGATAGTCAAATGGTGGGGGGGAGTTCAGGCTTGAACATAGGAATTTGAGGGAAGGGGAACAAATCAGTCCACAGCGCTCATTTTGGAAATAAATACGTGTAGATTCATCCTGCTGTTGGCATCTATCATAACACCTTGGTTATTTTCTTAGAAGCTTTAGTACAGGTGTTAACGGTTTTCATTTCTTTCTATTCTTCCCGAGAAATTATCTGTATTTGTAATGTTTCCTTTCATGTCTGTTTGTGATTCTAGTAACACTCCTGGTTTCTGCCTACTCCCTTTTTCCTTCCCCTCGAGAGGAGAAAAGGCTGACCCGATTGGTGAGCTGGAAGGAGAAGCTGTCTGTGGTTCCCTTCTCTTTAGGAGCTGGCTTGCCCTCAGACAGCAGGCAGTTTTCTGTGCTACTCCCTACACCGAGTCCAGAATCAGGCCCCGCACGGCAGGACATACACCCGCATGTGCTGTATAGCCTTACAGGTGTACGTGTTGTTTATAGATGAGGACTGTTGCTGTTGGTAGGTGCCATATCATGAGGATGTTAAATATCTTGCATATTACTCCTGTATGTGCAATGGACGCCCCAGTATGGCTCTCCCTGGGGCACTGTAGATGAATTTATCTCCATTCGGGGTTTTTTTTTTTAATTAGGAAGAAAATTTGCCTGCTGATTAAAGGTGTATTCTCCAACCTGGCCTTTCATTTTGGTCTAGTGGCTTCATTCTCTCGTCTTAATTCTATAACAATTCAGAACCTGACAAAGAGGATCACTACTTATTGGCCTCCTTCATACCCACAATATATGATTCATGGCCTGCGAATATGAAGAAGGAGACGACAGAAGAGTAGAATTTGAGGGAGCAAATATACGATGTATATATTTGTGTGTGTACACACACACACATTTAAAAATAGGTAATATATTCACATGATGCAAAAAATGAGAAGAAGAAAGTATACAGGAAAAGAAAGTTGTGTCCAAAGTGAACTCTGTTTCTATTTTATACAGTTGCAGAAAAACATATTTTGTGTTTATCATCTGCCTTTTAAGCTGTGGCACTCTTTCCACAGCTGTTTATCATAACTTTTTTCAAAAAACAAAAAAAACAACGGTGATTGCTTTGCAAAAAATTGAAAAGGAAAAATATAGGAAGAAAAAGTCCCCTGGTCATCTTACAATGCAACCCCCAAATCCCCTGCAGATAGTCTCTTTATCTCCTCCTCTTGCGGTTCAGCAGGGCTTCCCCAGTTCAGCTGTGTTCATTGTACTGTCACTTCCTCCAGGTTGCCTACATTACATATTGTAAATGACTATATTAAATCAGATGTTTCCCATCCTTTGGAAAAGTTAAACATGTAACATTTTAGATGAATTTTGAGGAATTCACTTTTGAATTTTTTTTTAACTTGGGGCATTGTAGAAGTCTGAATTACTGATCTTGTTGACTTGCAAACATGTTTCACTTGGAATTGGGTGGTCAAGATATACAGAAGCCTTTGTTGCCAGTGACCATTGAAAAAGTCAACAAATGCAAAACTTTATCAGGGGTCAACAGACTTTTTTTCTGTAAAGGCACAGGCAGTGTGAGTGCCAGCACAACTGCTGTCAGGAGGCTGAGTGATGAGGGCAGATTAATGAATCGGGAGGTGTTTAAGATGCAGTTCAGTTGCTGAGCCCCATTCTACATGCGCCGCCATAAAGAAGGCCGCGTCCTTACGTGAACAGGCTGCCGGTGTGGGAAAGGGCACCGCAAATGCAAGACGGGATGGAAAACAACGTTGCGGAGGCTGCCTGTCTCGAGTGCGATGGGTGGATGGAAGACACCAGTAGCCTGGCAACTGGGTCAGGTTTGAACTCTTCTGCCTTACAGAGGTCTTTTGTTGGTGCCGGTGAGGGACAAAATAAATTCTGGGGGGGACCTGCTGTGGGATGAATTGTGTCCCCCCCAGAATTCATGCGTTCAAGTCCTAACCCCTCATAGCTCAGAATGTGATTGTATTTGGAGACAGAGTCCTTACAGAGGTAATTAACGTAATGGTGGCCGAGGGCAAAGAACTTTGCTGTTTCCTTCTCTCGCGCGCCTGCCCGCAGGCCTCTCCCATCTCCCTTTCCATCCCTAAATGAGCAAGAGGAGGCAGGCGGGGTGGGGGGGGCCGCCAGGGGAGACGTGGGAGGGGGCCGGTGTACACAGAGGCTACATCAGTGGTGCACACCGCTCAGGTCAGCACTGCTGGACGGAGAGCAGCTGTGTGTCAGGCGGGAAGACAGTTTTGATCCGAGTTTTGATCCGTCTGCCCTGATCTTCCTAATAAGAAGTGACTGGAAAGCTACAGCATTTGCTTCAGATACTGTCAAGGAGGGAAGGAGAAAGAACTGACAGAGCAGCGCGAGGCAGAGTGTGAGGAACAGAAAGCTCTTCCCGCACCGCGGTCTACTGAGGCCAGCCTGGGAACTGCACGCCTGTGGTTGAACCCACACGGTTGAGGAGGCTCTGCTGAAGCCTACTGTATGCTCGGCCCTGACATTAAGATGATGGATAAGCCAGGTCTCACAAGGCATAGCGCCCACATCGAGGAAGCAGGCTGGGAGAAGTGATAGGCAGGTGGACTGAATGTGACCAAAATAAGACAATTCTTTTAAGTCGTTACTTAAATCTTGATATCACGTGGTTTTCTTGCTAATTCTGGGATTTTCTTCAAAGTAGAATGGAAGATGTATGGAGAAATTTCAATGATAGAAAGTTCTGGTTTCATTAGATCAGATTGTGTGAAGTTTTCTTGTGAATTTGAAGAAACTGGCAACTAGATGTTTCCGAGAGATTACCGTTAGGTTTAGGCCAGGTTTACTAAAATAGTTTCACAGAAAAATTTAAATGTTGAAGGTATCTTCTGGGGAAATATAATCTAAGGTTAAACTCTGGTCTCCTTCAGAAGTAAGCTGGGAAATTTACCTACCTCATTTTCTCAAACATTGGGTTTTAGGTAATTTGTCATTTTTAGCAAGAGAGGGAGAAGTCTACCTCAGGCATGCCGTTTTCTTTCTGAGTTACACGGTGTAGGGCATGGAATGGACTTCTCCCTCTCGTAGTTATTCATGGGTACGTCTTGTGATCTCAAAAGGAACAACGTGCTGTTGTGTGCACGGTAAGGGGATTAATGGTCTTGTGCTTATACAACAGCAGCCCAGCTCCTATTTAGAGCTTTGATTTCCAGAAACAAGAGCCTGATTCTTACCACCCCTTGGATGCAGTTGGCCCTGTCTGGCGCCATTGATGAGAAATGGCAGTGGAGCCAAATCTTAGAGGATTAGTATAAAACCAGGGCTTTCCACACTTGAGGAAAGGGAGTGGACATGTTTGCCTTTTCAGGATTTGCTTGAGAAGCCATTAGGATATATGTAAATATTATTACTTTGCAAAAGAGTTGGATAAAATGGTTACTGAAGCAAATTCGAGTAATTCCATCAAACCCACCTATATTTACAGTTTAAAAAATGTAACACTTCTACTTAGTTGTGCTACTGGCATTACAGTTTAGTAATTCGTTTTTAAATTGAAATGTAATTGGGGCTCCTGGGTGGCTCAGTCGGTTAAGCGTCTGACTTCAGCTCAGGTCATGGTCTCACAGTTCGTGGGTTCAAGCCCCGTGTCGGGTTCTGTGCTGACAGCTAGCTCAGAGCCTGGAGCCTGTTTCAGATTCTGTGTCTCCCTCTCTCTCTGACCTTCCCCTGCTCACGCTGTCTGTCTCTCTATCAGAAATAAATAAAACATTAAAAAAATTAAATTGAAATGTAATTGACCTACTATGTTGGATTAGTTATTGGCAGACACCATAATGATGCGGTATTTGTATCTATTGCAAAACAATCACCACGAGAACTCTAGTTAACATCTGTCACTCTACATAGCTTCAGAATTCTTTTCCTGTGATGAGAATTCTTAAGACTTGGGCATTTCAGTTTCCGTCATACATCAAAATAAATTTAAAAAGATATGCTTAGCTTCCTAGGTGCTTGCTGTTTGATTAATATTTCATTTTGTGTAAATCTTCGAGGACATTCAATGCGGTCACATTTGGAAGAAAGGCCAGGGAGAAGTCACAGCAGTTGTACATCACCCACGAATGGGAGGAATTTGTATCCTTTGTTGCTAAGTAAGTTAGCACTGAGTCTATAGGATGTCTTCACGTTACCTCCATCTTACTACCAACCTCCCTCACAGTTAACACTTCCGCTCAGCTACCCCTACCTGTGCTGCGGCAGGAGGCTTCTTATGCAACAGAGCTCGGCTGTTACTGTGTTGCCTGAGTATCTGTGGTTAAGTAAGCAAAGTTTGGGGGAAGTAATCTTCCTCCCTTGGTTCCCCCCTTTTCTGATTAGTCTTGGCCCAATTTACTTCCATGGTTTGTCTCTCAGAATATCATAGAAACAACGGAGTTCGTTTCTCCATTCCATTAATTCATCCACTCATTTCTCACTCACTCACCGAGTGCCTGCACGGGCCACACCGCAGGAACACGGGCTCACAGCGCAGCACACACTTGGGCCTTGCCCCCATGGCCCAGGGCCCAGAGAAGGTTTGTGCTGCAGATAAACTAAGTAGCTTAGATAGTGTCCCAGGTGACCCTGCAGCTGAGAAAATTAAACAGGGTGCTCTTTGCCTGGAGACTATGAAGTTCATTGGAGACCCTGCTGACAAAGACTGAAATGACCCTGTGGACAAAACCACATGAAATCTAGAAGCCCTTTGCCCCCCGACTGTCCCCGGTCTATTCTCAGATGGGGTATAGAATCGTGGGAGTCAATTCAGACATCCCAGGAATTATTGGCCTCTGCTCTGGTTTTTAATCTTCTCATTGGCTCAAGACACTGTGCCCTTGGTGTTCAAGGGTCTTACCGCTAAACTGCACCTGGCACTTATGAGAAGGGTCCTGGAGTCTAAGAGTCCTCACAGTGAGAACTCTTCCTCAGCATCCCTAATCATATTGGCTAATCTATGCCAGTTTGGAGTACACACGTGTGAGTGAGTGAAGCATGCTTAACATCCAGGCTTAAGCCACAGGCTTATCTTTTAGGGTACAGCAGACACAGGAACACAGTGCTCACCCACCCATTCCTGCTCTTCTGCACCCTGGTAGACAGTCCCCTGACACCTATGGTGTCGATGGCCATAGTGGAAGTAGCTCTGCACTGCCTGGGTTTTCTCTTTTTGGGCCTCAGTTTCTTATTCTTGGGGAAAGCACGGCATCACAGTCAATTTCTCCGAGCATCATCCAAATAAGGAGGCCACCCCCGCCCATGAGTGTTTCTCTGTCTTCTTCTATAGCCTTTGCCTTACAGCCGTCTCCAGAAGCAGGGTGTGCATTTCCCCGGCCTTTCCCCACAACCTTGCTACTTTAGGAGGTGCGCTTACTCACTACTGCTTCAACTGCCTGGATCTGAACAAAATATAAACCCTTCTCAGCGATTATATTTCTGTGGTTGGTATTTGGTGAGCACAGATTACTTTTGTTAGCTAAAAACCCGAGACTTCCTTTTGTTGGAGGAACCACCATGTAGGTGGGGTACTTAGTGTTCTTCAGTTGAGGACCCTCAGCAGCTAAAATGACTCCCCTCTTTGCTCATATTCGTCTCGGAGAAGTGATGGAAATCGTGTTTCCTAGGACTCAAGTACAGTCAGAGGCTCCCCAGCAAATCCTTGATACATGTGAACACATAACGGAACTCATTTCCAGACATTTTACATAATTAAGACCACCCTTATGCTGATGGATGCCAGTGTGTGGCATTTGAATGTGACTCTTCCCATTTTCAAAGTACATTTGTCTGTTATCTCTTCATCAATGAAGGCAGTAAAAACTATTATGAATCCATTCCCTTGTTTTATTCTTGTAGATCATTTTACTGTGCCTGGCAACTTTAAAAAAATGGCTTTGCTCCTGTATTTGTACTTAAATAGAACAAATACGTATATTTACAAAGGACTTGCAGAGATAATACAGAGAGATCCTGTGTATCAACGGTCCTCAACCTGGGGGGATTTCATCCCTCCACTGTGCCCCAGGATGTTTCCAAGTGTCTGAGGTAGTTTGCCTTTCACAACTGGATACGCTACTGTCCTCGAACGTGTAGAGGCCGAGGATGTGCTGTACATCCTCTGGAAGAATACACAGCCTCCCGCAAGCAAGACTTATCCAGCCTACAATGTTCATAGTCCCGAGTTGGAGAAACTCTGCTCCAGACTCTTCACTCATTTCCCTAATGTTATTATATTGAATAACCATGATAGACATAGCAAAGTTAAGAAACTATTGGTTCAATTCTAGTGAGCTATGGAATTTTTCAGACCCACTTCCCTTTTTGACTAATGTCCTTCTTCTGTCCCAGAATCTATGTCTCTGTAGTGATCACTCTAGTGATGCAGACAGTTTTTATATCTTCCTTTGGTTTTCATGACCTTGGCCTGCCTTGGCTTTCAGGACCTTGATACTTTGGAGGAGATTTATAAATGTCTTACTGGGCAGGGTACTGACAACATATCCAGGTGGATATGGAAATGTGTGTTTTGGGGTTACACTGATTCCTGGAAAGTGTCGTGGCATTTAGAGTGCAGAGTGGAGAGATAATCAACGTGGTGTCAAGTTCAGGACAGTCCCAGGTAATAAGGAATTCCCTACTCAAAATGTCACTAGAACCTTCATTACACACTAAAGATGTCAAGCGCAGTCTAGCAACTCATGTAGAATGAAATGCCTTGTCTCAAGTCTAACAAATGGCAGGTAGTAAACTTCAGAATACAAGCTTGATTTTTAGAGGTTCGGCCCAGGACTTTATGTAAATGTCAGCATTGAAAACATTGAGTTTAGTATATTCAACAATTTTAATCTTCTAGAAATCTTTATAATTAGGTAGACAAAGTATTTTCAGTCTCTTTGCTAAGGTGCTACATTGAAGTGTGATTGCCACCAATGGAAACCCTGAATACAGAACTTGAATTTGTAGTAAGGGTAGTGTAGATTCATGGTGATGGGGACAGAGGAAAGCACTTGGGGCTACAGTCGTATTGGTGGAATTGTGTGCATCCATCCTTCCTTATTTTTCTTTATAGCACCTCTCCTATAGCCCTTCTCCACACACTATAGTGTGTACATTTATTTATTTGTTTCTCTTCTGTCTCCACTCCTTGAGAAAGCAAGCTCCATAGGAGAATGGACTTTGCCTTGTTTACAGTGTATTCTCTCACTCTTTGAAGGGGGAGTGCCATGAAATTCATGTTTGAACAGTAATTAAAGAGGCTTTAGATGGAAAGAACAATACAGGCAAAGTATCCAGGTAACCTAACCTCATACCCGCTTTCTGGCCTCCCCTATTATTCCAGCAATATTCCTTTGCATTTGTTTCAATTATATCACTGTCATGTGCTATACTTAATATCCCACTCCCCATCTTTTTCATTCACCAGTGTAGTTCTGCCGTGTAACATGTCATACAAAATATGTAGCTCTAGTTCAGTGATTTCCAACTGGGTGTGGTTTTTGTCCCTCGGGGGATATTTGGCAATGCCTGAAGATGATTTTGATGGTCACCACGGAGGCGGGCCTATTGATCTGTGGGTGATCGAGGTCGGGTGTGCTGCTCAACACCCTGCCGTGCACAAAATTATGTGGCCCAGTACCCCAGGAGTGGAGAATGCTTAGGCTATTTCTTTCCTTCAGTTTGTGGAACAGTATTCCCTTGATGGCACATAGCACATTTACTTTATCCATCCCCTGCTGGTGGGCATTTAGGTTGACCAGCTGTCTGCTCTGACAAAGAGTGCTGGGAATAATGTCCTCACCGATCTGTGTGTGTGTGTGTGTGTGTGTGTGTGTGTGTTGTAAGACAGTTTCTGGTAGCCACACTGTGCTCCAGGAGACACACTCATGTGCCACCGCAGACTGGCTGGACCCGTTCACACCCAGAGCACTGCCTCCAGTGCCAATTCCCTGCATCTTTCCCAGCATCTCGTATTATTTAGCATTTTCATTTTTGCCAACCTGAAGCACTTAAATGAGTAGCTTCTTTTTAAAAAATTTGCATTTTCGGATGACTAACAGGCCCAGCTATTTGAATCATTACGACACAGCATTCTACAAAGTCGGGGACATGGTTTTGCCAAGCATGTACCACTTCAGTCTGTTCATCTCGGTCTTTGCTGTGTTTTAAGGGACGAGAGAGAAAAAAACCTTCCATGCTGTTCTGTTATCTTGCTCTTTGCTGTGTTTTAAAATAGCACATATTGGGAGACCCAACTTGGCTGTTTCTGCCAGTAGAGGTCACTGTCCCTCAGACATTTGTTGTCTTTGAGTGCTTCTCCTGCCGCAGCCCCTACCCCCCGGCCCAGAATGTTTGGTAATGACTGGAGACAGTGTTTTATTTTCACGGTGTGTGCGCGCGCGTGTGTGCGCTGCTGGCCCCTAGGAGACAGAGGCCAGAAATTCTGCTGAAACCCTACAGCGCAGAGGACAGCAGCACCCAACAGACAACAAAGACTTATCGGGGCCCAGATGTTACAGGGCCAAGGTGAATTCAGTGTAGCAGCAATCCTAACATGCGTACCTCTGAAAGAAAGACCATGACATTCTCTGTGACCATACACTTGTCTTCACTACACAAACGGGAAGCAGGGGAGAAGCCCGCCTTCCTGATCAGTGTGCGTCCAGGGTACGGGTGGGAGGGCTGGGTGGGTGCGAGGAGGGCAGAGGTTTGGGAGAAGGAGAGCTGCTTCAGTGTGGGCTCTGCAGGGTCAGGAGGGTCAGTCCGGGGGCTTGGCGGAGCTGCCAGCCGTGGGGGACAGGGCTGACTGGGGGCGTCCGTGACTCACGTGGGGGTAGGACAGGGGTCTACAGGGTAGAAGAACGGCGGGTCTGAGTCTCAGGGCAGGGCGGTGGCCGGGCTCTGACTTAGGGACAAGGGGGACATCAGGCCGCAGGAGGCCCAGGCCCTGGGGAGTACTGATCTGCTCGGCAGCCAAGGCTGTGTCGCTGTGTCCTTGCGGCAGGTCAGGCCCGCGTCTGTGTCCTCTCGGGCACTGCTGCACCAGGAGCAGAGGCCTTTCCTCGGAGGCTCAGGCCTGGGCACAAAGGAAGGGACCCTCTGTCTCTCCGTACAGCCCTGGGGGAGGATGGCCTGCCCTCCCGGGCTCTGCCCCCTTCTCTTGGCCTGTGGAGCGTCTAAGCAAAGAGGTGGGTGGATCCTCTTTTTCCTTTCTTGCATCGGCCAGGGGCCCTCAGTGGGGCCTCCTTGGCCCTGGGCACCGGGGGCCCCTGGAGAGGCAGGCACCTGTAGAATCCTCCTCTGCGCTCTGCAGGAGCGAGCTCAATGGTCACCAGGCTCCAGGTGCGCGCGGGGTCTGGGCATTCCACAGCCACTTCATCACACTCTTGGGATTGTTAGAAAAATCCAACCCCACGAAGATCTGGAAGGATGGCTTGCGGTGAAAGCTTCTTCTGGCCTTGGGGACCATCACCCTCCGGCCTCTGGCATGGTCCCAGTGGGGTGGCAGGGTGGGGGCGGGCCAGCTCCAGACCCAGGAGAGGACTTGGCTCTGATCCTGGCCAGGTGGCAGCAGCAGATGGACCGGGCCCGGCGTGGCAGTGTGGCCATGGCTGTGTCCAGGTGGCTGCCCAGGTAGCTGCCCATGATCGCAGTGCGGTCAGGTCTCAGTGAGGTCAGGGCCTCTCAGGCTTCTGGAGGTTCCCGAATTCTGGAGACGTGAAGCACGCAGGGCTAGGGGGACCATTGGCATCTGGGCACAAGGAAAGCCCATGGGGTCACATGTGGGGCCCCCCTGGGCAACGGGGTCCTGCTTGTGCGGGGTCAGTGCCCCGTGGATGTGGTGACTGAACCTGGCGCCCCCTGCTGCTGAGGATGGGGTTGGGGGTGGGGGAACCTCCAGCCTTCCAGTGCCAGTTCCAGGGTTTGGAGCATTCAACACCTAAATGCTCTTTTAAGGAAAAAGAAGTCAATTTATTAGTAAAGGAGATACGTTTTTCATTCTTCTAGAATAGTACCTAATGTCAGTCACCTCTGCAATCTGAAAATGGTGAAAGCCGTTCAGGATTTATGTTTTAGCACCGGCAGTGCTTATTTATGTGGACTCTCCTATAATTTTCAACTTTTATGTCATTCGTACACTCCTACATAGATCGTCTCCATTCAGAACACTTAAGTCATTTCTTCCGTGTCATTTCTACTGGTAATCTATGTATACAGAGTAGAGTGAGGCACATTTTCAATTTACAGCTGGAAAGCAGGTAAAACTGCAGAAACAGTGTTCAAAGGCTGCCAGTAAATTGACTCTAGCACTTCAGTTTGGAGGTCTTTTATTGAATCAGCTCCAGTACTGGAGTGGTAGAGGGAGGGAAATGTGGTCAACAGAGCAAGCAAGTATTGCATGAAGAGTGAGTCCTGAGACATAGATGGCTGAATGAGGAGGACACTTAAAAGAGCTTGATGAGGAAGGAAGTACAAAAGGCTTCTGTGGTTCAGAAAGAAGCCCAGTGTTGGTGAAGGGCTGGGGGCTCTCAACTCATGGGTGATGGAGAATAAGATCCTCAACACTCTACTGTGTAATGTTTCTTATTTTTTCATTTCGGTAGAACCTTATTTAAGGGATGATACCTAAATGTATGATTTTCAAACAAAGGAAATTTTCTATTCTAGTTTTTTCTTTATAAGATAATTCTTCATAATGGTAGACATGACTTCATTCATAGCTAAGACACATTTTAAGATGGTTAGAACACCAGAGTGAATGTTCTGATGGAGTTAGATATTATTTGCTTATAATGTATTTTCCCCCCATCATCTGCAGAATTTCACACGTCCTAGTTTGCAATGTAACCCAGCGAGTGTCCTTCTGGTTTGTGGTTACAGATCCTTCGAAAAATCACACCCTTCCTGCTGTTGAGGTACAGTCAGCCATAAGGTAATCACCGCTAAATCAACTTGTTGATTAGTTTGCTGCTTTTATAGATTTTGAAGAATTCCGTCTCTCCTTACAATGACTTCCATATTAATATGTCAAAGATTTAATTTCGTTAGTTTGTGTTAGCGATCCGTTTGGACCAGTGGTTCTCATCCAGGGACAATTTTGCTTCCAAGGAGACATTTGGAAATGCCTGGAGACATTTTTGTTGTCATAGTTGAGGCAGGGGGTGTGTTGGGGGGTACCTACCAGCATTGAGTAGACAGGAGTTGGGGTGCTGCTAAACATACTGTTATGCACAGGACAGCGCCTCAGAACAAAGAATTGTTCAACCCCAGATGTCAGTCATGCTGTGGCTGAGAAACCCTGGTTTAAATTTTAGCCATGAATGTTAAGTACTGTCTTCTTTTGTTAAGAACACCGTGTACGGCACTATTTGATGGGGCATCACATGGATCCTGGAGCCCAAATCCTTAGGTTTTTAATTTTGGTTTTACCTCATGCTAACTGTTTAAATACAGATTACTTCCCCTTTTTGTTTTTCTCTTATAATCTATAATATGGGAATAATTATGGTACCTCTCAGAGTTGTTGAGATTAAATGAACTGATAAATGTAACGTGTTTTGAAGGACCAGACATACCTTTGACTTTTCTTTTAAAACCAAGACAAATAGTCTCATTTCTTGGGTCTCTATGGACTTACCTTCCTTAATTAATGTACAGCCTTTCCCTTTAAAAGATACTTTAAAAAAAAAAAACAAACAAGGTAAAACCATGACTCTCATACAAATTAAAAATAAATGCCATTAAAGATTTTATAGTCTCATTAATTAATGAGGGAACTAGGAAAATGTTAAAACCAGTTCAAAGGAGACTTCAAGAAACCATGCATATATAGGAATCAGAATAGTAATCAATCATATTCCACCAGACACTTGACTTTCTTTGGACAAACATCATTTACATTATGTTAGTTTCCTGCTAGTGACAGATTTGCAAGATAACTCAGAGACGGGCACGTGGGTGGCTCAGTTGGTTACATGTCCAACACTTGGTTTCAGCTCAGGTCATGATCTTGTGGTTCTGGGAGTTTGAGCCTTGCTTGCAGCGGGCTCCACACTGACGGTGTGGAGCCTGTTTGGGATTGTCTGTTTCCCTCTCTCTCTGCCTCTCTCTCAAAATAAATTAAAAAAAAGGTAAAAAAATAACCCAAAGACAAACAAAAGGTGTCAGTCGTCCAGCAAGGTGTATTCACCAGACCCTCAGTAATATTTTTTTACCCAGTTTTAAGTTTTACAGTTTTTCCTGAGAGTTTGTCTCCTCCTCTCCTTGTGGTCATAACAAACTTTCAAAACTGGAATGTATTCTTGACTTCAAAGAAGAGGAAGGATGCAGTTTGTTTTTACTTCACCTACTGTGTATTTTATGCATGTCAGAACTTTCCATCCCTCAAATGATTAATGTTGGCCAAAGGTGTATTGGAAGAATGAGTTCAGGAAACAAACTCTTTCTCGAAAAAGAGTGAAACAAAGTAGCGCTCCTCAACAAAGGATTTACAAGTTACTGGAATATGCCTTAAGCTCTTCACCAAGGAGAAATATCTAGTGAAAGAATTTATTTGTTCTCTGTAAAATATTAACGCAGAAGATAATGAGTATATAATCAAATACCAAAGGTTTTTGTGTGAACAGTCATCCACTTGCCTTGCTCAAGCGAAGACATGGAGGATCTGTACCAGCGGGAAGTGATTGAATCTGCTTTAGCAGGAAGGTTTGACCTCTATTGTTTCTGCACACCTGCCCCTAAAACGTAGTGTTAAGACCCAGCCCTTAGGGAATGAGAAATAGGAACAGTGTATTTCACATGAAAAGGAATTTTATTCAAGCCCTCCCTGTGACCCGCGAGGGCCGTGAGCAAAAGTAAGGTACTGTGGTTAAAGCAGGCCTCCGTGACCCCGAGGGAGAAGAGTGAGTGTTTGGGGTGAAGGTGGGGGATATAGGTGATTATGTTCACAACAAAATGTCTCTGTCAAAGGTCCTAGCAGGAGAAGCTATTTAGGGGGTGAGGATGGCCAATAGAATGAGAATTTGTGTCAGGGAACGCGTAGGTCTCACCAGGATTGTATGAAAATAAAGAGAACAATACCAAGAAAGAAAGGTAGCAGGAAAAGCAAGGAGATGGTAGCTATAGGCGGGTGACTATACCTTAGTTGTGGGGTTTATTATTTTTTTTAATGTTTCATTTATTTCTGAGAGAGAGAGAGAGAGAGACAGCGTGATCAGGGGACGGTCAGAGAGAGAGGGAGATATAGAATCCAAAGCAGGCTCCAGGCTCTGCGCTAACTGGCAGCACAGAGCCCAACGCGGGGCTCGAACCCACACACCGTGAAATCATGACCTGAGCCGGAGTCGGACGCTCAACTGACTGAGCCACCCAGGTGCCCCTGGGGTTCATTATTAATGTGGAGAGGTTTGCGTTCCCAGATTACCAATAATATGTTGTGGAAAAAGGAAACTTTCCATAGTTTGATAAAAGAAAACTACACTGGAATTATCCCCTGCTGTAGATTTTCTGGCTGGGATTCTTTTTCACACTCATGAATAATAATGCCTCAACATAGGTTTATATTTGCTAAAGGAGGTCTTTCCTAATAGCTTGATGCCAGTCTGCAGAGATTCTCAAGCCATTACTGTCAGGTTCAAGACTTAAGCTGTCCAGAATGGTAGTCACCCACCAAATGTGGCTATTGAGCAGCTGAAATGTAGCTAGTCCAAGATTAGATATGCCCTAAGTATAAAGTGCACATCAGATTTCAAAGATTGAGTACAAAATAAAATGTGAACCAACTCAATTTTGATTACAGGTTGAAATTATATTTTTCTGGGTATATTGGCCAAAAATTTATTAAAATAATTTCAGGGTGCCTGACTGGCTCGGTCAATTGAGCATGTGACTCTTGATATCGGGATCATGAGTTCAAGCCCCATATTGGTTGTGGAGCCTATTTAAAATTCAAAAAAAATAATTTCTCCAGTTTCTTTATACTTTTCTTAAATTAAAAAAATTTTTATGCTTAATAATAAAATTCTTTTTCTGTAGCAACTTTTTTTAAAAAATAATTTATTGTCAAGTTGGTTTCCATATAACACCCACTGATCATCCCCACAAGTGCCCTCTTCCATGCCCATTATACATTTATTTATTTTTGAGAGACAGAGAGAGACAGAGCACAAGTAGGGCAGAGAGAAAGGGAGACACAGAATCTGAAACAGGCTCCAGGTTCTGAGCTGTCAGCACAGAGCCTGATCCAGGGCTGGAACCCATGAACCGTGAGATCATGACCTGAGCCGAAGTCGGACACTTAACCAACCAACGCTTTACCACCCAGGTGCCCCTACTTTTTCTTAATTCGCACCTCCTAGAGAATTTTAAGTCACACACAAGGCTAACATTATATTTGTATTTTCCACTGTTGCTCTAGAGGTAGGTGAAGTCAGCTTGTCTAGTGTGAATTCAGTAAAGGCCATACAGTATCTCTAAGAAATCTCACCTAGTTTGCAAATTCCAGTTAGAAATTCACTTATTTCGGGGCGCCTGGGTGGCTTAGTCGGTTAAGCGTCCGACTTTAGCTTAGGTCATGATCTCGCAGTTCGTGGGTTCGAGCCCCACGTCGGGCTCTGTGCTGACTGCCAGCTCAGAGCCTGGAGCCTGTTTCAGTCTGTGACTCCCTCTCTCTCTGACCCTCCCCTGCTCACGCTGTCTCTCTGTCTCTCCTAGAAATAAATAAAAAACATTAAAAAATTAAAAAAAAAAAAAGAAATTCACTTATTTGGTTTCATTCAAAGTCTTTGCTAACAACCCCTCTCTAACTGCTGCCACCGCCAAAAATGCAGATTTTCCCCAGGAAGAGTAACTCATTTACCGTGATAATTTTCTAGATTTCTGGACTCCTTAAGCACCAGTAACTTGAGTCATATGGAACCACTTGCAGTTTCCTGAACAAATCTACTGTACCATGTCTCCATTCCTGTACTCACCACACACTTCAGGAAATCAAACATGGTGGGCAGAGCTTGAAGCTCGGACTTCCTGGTACTTCTAGGACATTCACAACTGTGGAGGGCAGTAGACGAGCCTTCCTGTAGCAGCCAGCACTGTTACGAAGAGTACCATAGCATGATTGCCCTCATCAAACTGTCTAGTCAACCTCAAGTCTCTTGCTACAAGGATGTTCTGTTTCTAGAGATAATTATAAATATGGAGAGATGGGTCTGGACCTTCTGTTTCTAATTGTTTTCCTCTCTTGTTTCTTTTTGATCATCGTTGTATCCTAGAATGAATAGAAACCGGATCAACAGTGCCTTCTTTTTGAATGACCAGACTCTGGAATTTTTAAAAATTCCTTCCACTCTTGCACCACCCAGCGACCCATCTGTGCCCATCTGGATTATTATATTTGGTGTGATCTTTTGCATTGTCATAGTTGCAGTCATGCTGTTGATTTTATCAGGAATCCGGCAACGTAGAAGGTAAGATACTAAAAGGGAGTGATTTAAAGAGCATTTTCCTATTTCCTCATGGATTGGGAAAATAAGGAGAGCATCTTCCCCAAGCTGAAGGTAATGTCTTAAATCTGAAACTTTGAAAATATTGGTGATTCACAAAATGTCACTTATGCTCTTATGTTTAGAGACTTTTTGGAGTCCAGTGTTCCTTACTATCACTCCTTCATTATTATCTTTTTCTTTGTTCTACACCATATGAATATTTCATATCAAGAATTGATTTTAATATCTGTGTTATGATTCTGTAAGGTGGATATACAAAGCTAAGCAGATTTCTCTGGTAGGCAGGTTAATCTTTAATAGTCCTCTATCTCCAAATGCTAGCAGTTCCACAGTTCTTTCCATGCATTCCCAGCTTGGCTTGCCTTTTCTTGCCTCATGCCTGCAGCTGCCATCTTGTTCCAGATACTTTTGCGCTTTTATACTTCCCTCCCTTCAACAATCGCCTGTCCCCCTAGTGCCTATGGTATTATATGGAACCATGGCCCTAGAAGTGACCTTTGAATCAACACCTTGCATCAGAATCACCTGAAACACTTGTTTAAAGTATAGGTTCCTTTGCCCTACTGCAGACCTTCTAAATTATAATCCGTGAAGGGGGTGTATTTTAATGAATATCCAGGTTATTCTAATTCAATTAGTTTGAGAGTTTCCAACTTAACTACTTTATAGAGATTCCTACTCCCCGAGTTCATTTATCTGGATTCTGGGGTACATGCAAACTTTGCTGTCTAAATGATTGCGATTACTTCAAGGCGGAATTGCAGGCAAGTGAGAGAGTTAATAAGGTAGGGGGATAGGAGGAGAAGAGATAGGATTTCTCAGTGTGATGAAAGGAGAAAATAATTTTATATACAAGTACTTCTGATCCAGAGAGAGTCCTTACTCTTCATTACACCATTTGATCTTCTAACACCTTCTCTTGTGATACCAAGGAAGAGGAATTCGGGTAAGTGGGAATCACAGGGACATGGCGTTGGCTTTCAAAAGGGTTGACGCTCACCCAGACACGTGGGATGAGTTTGGCCAAGTGTGTGTTCAACTAAATGTTTCTCTGGAGGTTTATTCCTTTCCATATGTCTCACTCTAGTTACTGGCGGAAGGGAATCATTTTTAACTGTTGGTCTTTGTAAATTTTTTTCACAAATGATAAGTGAAGCGCTCTGGAATAAAGGAGATTTGTGCCTAGTCTCCAAACTAAACTCAGAGATTAAGATCAAGTTGTGCTTGCTTGACTTTCTTCATCTTGGCATGACGTGTAACACAGAGAGTCTTGGGACAAGTTGTTAATTTGTTTGGTTTTGAGTTTTTTTTCAAATTTTAAGAAAGATTCTCTTGCAGTGTTTGAATACTTATGCTTAAGGTTTTTAGGGCGCCTGGGTGGCTCAGTCAGTTAAGCAGCTGACATCAGCTCAGGTCATGATCTCACGGTTTGTGAGTTTGAGCCCCACATCAGGCTCTGTGCTGGTAGCTCAGAGTCTGGAGCCTGCTCCTGATTCTGTGTCTCCTCTCTCTCTGCCCCTCCCCTGCTCACTCTCTGTCTCGCTCTCTCTCAAAAATAAATAAACATTAAAGCATAAATTAATAAAAAAGTATTTTTAACTTTTGTATCAATCCTAGAATGCTGTGACCCTCTGGTTTCTATGGATCATAACTTCTGGGAATGCACTTCATCTCCTTGGTTCCCAGTTTTCTCACTAGCACAATATAGTGTAGGGGTTAGAAGCATGGACTCTGAGACTGCTAGGATTCAAAGTATTTTATCTCCTAGATTCTGCTCTTGTATATAATCCATGAACTCTTTGCATATCAGGAAGTACGGGCAATGAGTCAGGGAAACCAGGCTCAGGAGAATATGGTTTGTGGTGCTAGAGTCGAGTTGGTTAAATCTGTCTTTGTTGCCTGTGCATAGATAACTCTTCTAGAGTGACAGCGAGGTATACTGAAAATGGCGAACGTGGTGGGGTCAAAAGAGTTAACGCAGTGGTGTGCTTAGAGTGGTGCCTGGCCCCTGGTGAGCACTCAATAAGTGTTAGCTCTTACTGTTATTTTATTATCCTGCCATTTGCCGGGCTTCCAGCTTGTGCTATCTCTTTCCTGCTGAGCGGATTCTGCGGTAATATAATCACTGGGTGTGTAGCATCATAATCTGTTGCCTGGGAGAAGTGAGGCTGTTGTCACAACCCTGCCTTTGCAAATTCAGTTCATGTTCGAACTAGGAAAACAGATAGACAAATCTCTTGCGTAAACCTGGAGAGCATCACTAAGTGGCAAATATAGTCAGGACAGTTACGACAACCTTCTGAAGATAAATTGATTTGTTGTGTTTTAAGCTTGATACAGTCTATGGTGGGCTTCTCTTGGGCAAAGTATTGCTTTAAATGTGTGGAGGGGGTGCAGTCTGAAGTGGGGAGAGCCCCGATGATTGTGATGAGAGCCCTTCCTAATCATGGGAGAAGCAGGAGTTGCCCCCAATGCCTTCAGTCCTAGGAAGACAAAGATTTGTCCAGTAATCCAATCCATACATTGGATATTAGTGAACATGGTTTGTGTGATACAAAGCCTTAAACTTAGAAGGACAGACTGCAGGGTCATCTAAGTTACCATTTTGCTTCTGTGGAGAAGAGTGCCGCTGCCATCTAAGACATATGCACACTTAACCTTACCCTTTTGTTTTTAATTTTTTAATTTTTGTAATAGTTTATTGTCAAGTTGGTTTCCATATAACACCCAGTGCTCATCCCCACAAGTGCCCTCCTCCATGCCCATCTCCTCCCTTCCCCTCCCCCCACCCCCATCAGCCCTCAGTTTGTTCTCAGCATTCAAGAGTCTCTCATGGTTTGCCTCCCCCGCCTCCCCAACTATTTTTCCCCTTCTTCTCCCCCACGGTTCTCCGTTAAGTTCCTCCTAATCCTCCTATACGTGCAAACATATGGTATCTGTCCTTCTCTGCCTGACTTATTTCGCTCAGCATAACACCCTCGAGTTCCATCCACGTTGCTACACATGGCCAGAGTTCATTCTTTCTCATTGCCATGTAGTATTCCATTGTATACATATACCACATCTTCTTGATCCATTCGTCCGTTGATGGACACTTGGGCTCTTTCCATGGTTTGGCTATTGTTGAGAGTGCTGCTATGAACATTGGGGTCCATGTTCCCCTATGCATCAGCACTCCTGTATCCCTTGGGTAAATTCCTAGCAGTGCTCTTGCTGAGTCATAGGGGAGTTCTATTGTGAACTTTTTGAGGAACCTCCACACTGTTTTCCAGAGGGGCTGCACCAGTTTACATTCCCACCAACAGTGTAGGAGGGTGTCCGTTTCTCCACATCCTCGCCAGCATCTAGAGTTCTCTGATTTGCTCATTTTAGCTACTCTGACTGGCGTGAGGTGGTATCTCAGTGTGGTTTTGATTTGTATTTCCCTGATGAGGAGGGATGCTGAGCATCGTTTCATGTGTCTGTTGGCCATCTGGATGTCCTCTTTGGAGAAGTGTCTGTTCATATCTTCTGCCCATTTCTTTACTGGGTTGTTTGTTTTTCATATGTGGAGTTCGGTGAGTTCCTTATAGATTTTGGATACTAGCCCTTTATCTGATATGTCATTTGCAACTATCTTTTCCCATTCCATCGGTTGCCTATTAGTTTTATGGATTGTTTCCTTTGCCGTGCAGAAGCTTTTAATCTTGGTGAGGTCCCACTAGTTCATTTTTGCTCTTGATTTTCTTGCCTTTGGGGATGTGTCCAGTAAGAAATTGCTGCGGTGGACGTCAAGGAGGTTGTTTCCTGCTTTCTCCTCTAGGGTTTTGATGGTGTCCTATCTCACGTTCAGGTCCTTTATCCATTTTGAGTTTATTTTTGTGTATGGTGTGAGAAAATGATCTAGTTTCATTCTTCTGCATGTTGCTATCCAGTTCTCCCAGCACCATCTGGTAAAGAGGCTGTCTTTTTTCCATTATACTCTTTCCTGCTTTGTCAAAGATTAGTTGGCTGTATATTTTTGGGTCTAATTCTGAGTTCTCAATTCTATTCCATTGGTCTATGTGTCTGTTTTTGTGCCAATACCATACTGTCTTGATGATGAAAGCTTTGTAGTAGAGGCTAAAGTCTAGGATGGTGATGCCTCCCGTTTTGGTTTTCTTCTTCAACATTACTTTGGCTATTTGGGGTCTTTTATGGTTCCATACAAGTTTTAGGATAGTTTGTTCTAGTTTTGAGAAGAATGCTGGTGCAGTTTTGATTGGGATTGCATTGAATGTGTAGATAGCTTTGGGTAGTAATGACATTTTAACTATATTTATTCTTCTGATCCATGAGCATGGAATGTTTTTCCATTTCTTTGTGTCTTCTTCAATTTCCTACCACTTAACCTTACTCTTGAGGAAACTTCTCAAGTAGAGCTTTGACAAGTCTTCTGCCTAGGTCAATAACAGTATTACATTCATTATTCATATGCAGTCATTAGGAGCCAAACTAGGTGAACTCAAACACCAGCAATACCCTTTAGCCGAATGACCTTGGTCAAGTCATCTAATTTCCATGGGACTGTTTTGCCGTCTGTAGTAGGAAGATAATATCTCACAGCGCTTCCATGAGGATTGGGTGAGATAAATGTACGTGAAGTGCCTAGGATATAGTATGCACTAAATAAACAGTAATTATTATTATCCAAGCTCAGCTTAACCCATTTCTGTGACTAAAAGATGCTGACAAAGGATCTCTTGTGCATCCAGAAATTGCCATGATACTGTAAACAAATTTTCTAGTGCAGTGGCTCATTGCTTGGGATTTTATTAGTTAACACCTATTTTAAAAGGCAAATGATCTTATTAGGGTTACTGTTTACTGTAATAGTGGTGAACTGGTTTACCAGCTTTCTGGAAAAAAAATACCTTGATTTGTAACATTTGCTGTTTTCCTATCAAGTGTGAAATTTCTGAATGTTTAACAATCACCTCTGGCAAGCCCATGCCAGCCAGGTCCAGCACACCATTACAAATGCCTCCTCCTTGGGAAATAATTTGATGAAGGTGCTTCTCTATTACCATCTAGTTGAGAATAGCAGTTTGTGGAAATGAGAGAACTGTCAGAGGAAAAAAAGCTGGGAAAAGATTTTTTAAAATTTACTTTCAGGAAATCCTCAGGCAACCAGGGAGGTGGGCAGGTGCCCAAGACAGACTGCATATACTCCATGGTGACGTCTGTATTGGATCTGTGTCTCGCCCCAGCCCACAAGCAGATGTTTTAGTTCTCTGGCCAGCTTTATGATGATGGCAATGATGATGACAGCGATGGTTGTGATGGTGATGGGGATGTGACAGTGATCATGGTGATGAAGTTGATGCGATGTGTGCTTCAGCAGAAAGAGCACTAAATCAGTACTCTTGGTTTTGGGTTCTAATCTCAGGCCCCGGCGTTTACTAGCTGAGCGATCTTGAGCAGTTCACATATGGAAAATGAGGATAAGAATATTTTTCTTAAATAATTATGATTATAAGAAGAAAAGTCAGAGAATACATACAATGCTTTATATCCTGGAAAGTGCCATATCGATGCAAGTTACTAGCATTACCATCCAAAAGCAGTTAAAAGTCCTAACTTTATATAACCTGGGACTGTGCTATGAAAGGAGAGTCACAGCATGATTTCAGACTTGCATGTACATAGTAGGAAAGCTTTATGAATCCTGTATGTAAATAGACTGTAATAATGTTAGGGTCTTAGGAAAGGGTCTTAACAATGATCTAAATTCATCTCTCCAGAAGCCAAGGCCCAAAGAGGTGAAAAATATGTTATTCCTTTATCAACCATTCCACTGTGTTATGGGAGCTCTAGTATTTATCATGGAAGATACATACATAGATAACATGGATGGGCCTTGCCTACAAGGAGATTATAGTCTGGTACTTGGTAACAAAGCCAGGTTAAAGACTCAGGACATAAAGCCCTGACTAATGCTCACAGTTGAGCAGAATCATTAGTAAATTCACTTAATTTACTTCAGTTTTGTTTCTATTCCTATAAGGCCAATAGTAAACAAATACATTTCAATTTCTACAGATATTGCTTTTCACACAAGGGGATGGGGCTCAGCCAACATTTTCATATACAGAAACTTCACATTCATGTAAACTCTTAATTAAGTCAATGGTTTTAAAAATAGGTATGTACATAAAGTCAGGAATGTTATAGCTAATAATTCTTTTCTTTTGCTGTTCTTAAATGTACATACTCAGTAGCAATCACATACGTGTTTTGAGTGAATCCTGGGGAGATTAAATCGAGTTCTAGTTCCCTGGTGAGACCAGTCTTGTCCCATTCTCAAAGACAAGCTGCTCTACCTATTTGAGTGTTAGCTCCTTCATTTGAAAAACAGGGCTCATAATAAAATCTGTATAATATCACAGTAGGAATTAAGTGATGTATCCAAAGTGCTTAGTCTGATTTCTGTCATGTAATAGATACTAATTATTAGTAGTATCGCTACCGCTTGGCGGACACAAAGTGACCTGCCTAGAGTTGCATGGTTAGAAAGTAGTAGTCACCGTATTTAAAACCAGACGGGCTGCTTCCCACAGCCCATCGATCTCACTGGACCGCGATGCCCACTGAAATCATTCCAGTAACACCGATATTTTCCCCAGGAACCATTTGTACTGATTATGAGGACCCTCCCAATTCCCCAATAATTAATTCTATTCTGTGTTAAAATCATATTTGTCTATGCTCGCTTTGGTAGCACATATACCAAAATCATATTTGTCTGTCTTCTGTTGTTTTTCTCGCTATTCTTGGGCCTTGGCTCTTCAGCTCTGTCCTGTTTGAAGGGAGACAGAAATATTCTCTGTGCTTTTAGCTGCCACTACTTTATTTTGAACAAACCCTGCTTCTCAACACCCCCTAGCTCCAAGGGTCACCTGATGTTTATTTGCCCTCTCTTTTGCCCCCTTTCTCTCTGGATTCATGAGAAATGTCTACTCTCAAGGCTCTTAGGAGCTAGTTTCAGGTATTTTCATTACCTTCTAAAAAATCTTCATGACCCAGCTGACATTGCAGGAACAGTGGCAGTCATTAACACTGTTTTATTTTTCAGGAAAAAGAATTCATGTTTTTAACAGAACATCAAATCAGAATGATCCAGAAACATGGTTCAGTTTTATTATTGTTAGTAATAGCAAGGCACAGGCAGGGAATCAGTTTATTACAATGCATACTCCGAAATGTGACAAAGTGCTCTATTACTGTTACATAACCTTTGAGCCGCTTATCGTGTCCAGCCATCAAGTTACTGACGTTGCAGTTTGTGAAGCCTGGTAATGCCAAGACTCTGAACAACTAGATCTAAGGTCGCAAGAGCACGGCATGTACCTACTTTGCCACTGACACAGCTCCATTACATATACTTCCATAGCCATTTCACCCAGAGTCTTTTTGGTTGAGAAGACTTTCCTCTAACGAAGACAAACTTGTCCTCATTTGTTTGCATCTTTCTTTTTAGTTCTTTCCCATTCTTTTGTGATGCCTAATGGATTAAATTGATAAATTGTGACACTTGATAGTGTCATATACGATGGCAAAATACTTTCAAGTGATGACAGTGGTATCTCCTGTATTGCAGTGATACTTTACCTTTCTTTATGAACTTCAGCTATTTGGAGTTATGTAATAAACCATCAGCAAACTCTTACAAAATCTATACTACCATTTTCTAAGGTAGGAAAACAAATGTTTTCCTCCATTCATTTGGAAAAGCAACAATACAAGAGATACAAGAAATATTATGTGTGTATGTGTTCTTCCTTCCCTCTTCTTTTCTTTCTTCTTCCTTCTTCTTTCTTTCTCTTTCTGTGGTGAATCCCATTCAAGATCTACTGTGGCCTACTGTCTAACTTTGCCTAAAGCATTAGTCCATCCATCCATCCATCCATTAATTTATCATCCATCCAACCAGCCATTGATCATCTGTCTAACTAGCTAGCCAACTATCCATGTGTCTGTCCAGCCAACTCTAAGCACATCATTTGAGTGTCTACTCTGTGCTGAGTCCAGATCAGCTGTTTTATAAAATAATTTAAAATTTGGATTTGTCTGATTACTTCCTCCTGCCAGATTCAGGTAAAAAAAAAAATTGGTGATGGGGCAGGGTAGGAACACAGAATACAGAATTTTATAAATAAACAAATAAATAAAATCTCAGTGCATTAAATCTGGAGGCACTGTCACTTTGTCTCATTGTTGGGGATGTTCATCAGATTTCTTCCTTGACAAAATACAAATATCTCTTTATACTTAGTACATTGCTTGTGGGGGTGATACATTGAGACCATGTGAATATCCTGTTCCCTAACCATCCCTTACTCAGTGGTTGAATATCCATTGATGAGCCTCATCAGAGTGAATTATTATTATAGGGGTGGTTTTCTATTTCTGTTACTCTTTCTGTATTAGTTGTCATTCTTGTGTAAGTAAGAGCTCTTTCTTTTCTCTCCCTTCCTCCACCATATTCTTTAAAACACATTAAAATGGACTCTCATGCAGGACTACTAGGAAGCTCTACCTCAGTCATCACTGCGGCATCTTTGGCACCTCCTCATTTACCAGAGACTCACCAAGGTTCTAAGGGACTTCATAGTGGTGGGAGTCCATCCTGGTCACCACAGCAGTACCCACTATTCCAGCAGTGTGATCCATTTGGGTCTGCCCCTTTGACGTTTCCACAGATTCCTGGAACAAAAGCATCTCTGGCAAGTCTGGGAGCATCATGCCCCAAATCATGCTTCCGTGATGCCCCAGCATCTAACTTGTAAGAAACCTCAGGGAAACTGCCCTTCTCTGTGGTTATCTAGAAGTACCCACCTCTTTTTTCTTCTCTTATCTGCCTGATAATAAGAATAACTGGCTCAGTGTCTTGGTCTTTCACAAAAGACAGGAAGACCCTTTGAATTCAAAGCTATAGCTTTCCACACTCCAAGGAAATACTAAGGGTAGGGCTAGCAGAGTCTACAAAGGGTCTGAGAATGAGGAACTCAAAGATTTATATTGTCATACAGAGTTTTTTCGGGGAATGACCTGGAATTTTAGCTCTGAGTTGTAATGTAATTAGTAAAATGTGTTCTGAGTTCCAAACACCCAATTTACAAATGAATGCACCTATTTTGTAATGAGTAGAGCCAAGCAGTGATACCTGCAATTTATAATAGTTACTTCTTTTCTACAAAGGAATGTGAGTTGCTTCTTGATGCCTCATTTCAATTTGATTTCCACTCAACATTTGCAGGCTATTTGTCAAATCCTGTGAGAGGAATTTATTACTTTTTTAGAATTCAATTTTTGTTGTTCTTCTTCTAGAGCTTAATTTTTTAACTTGCTAATTTATCACACATTTTCTTCACATTCCTTCATGCAATTTGTGTTTGTATACAAACACATTTATTCATATAAATATGTATTCACTCATATACATATTCATGCATATTTATTTTAGTATTCTAAATAAGACCACTTGTTCTGATCACTATGTATATATCATCCATGCAGACTTCTTATCTTGGTAGCAACTTTTCACCTCATTAGCTCGTTGTGGCCTTTGAAATTTATTTGAAAATACAAAATGTCATCAATTATTTCATCATTCTAAGGTTCCTCTTCCCTTCCCTGCTCTCCGTGTTTGTACAGAAGACCAGGATTTCTCCTCCTAGATCCCAATCCTTCTTTCTGTGTGCATTTAGGATGAGCAAAGGACCAACTGAAGTGGATGACAGTGAAGATAAGTGTGAAAACACGATCACAATTGAGAATGGCATCCCCTGCGACCCTCTGGACACCAAGGGAGGGCACATTAACGATGCCTTCCTGACAGAAGATGAGCGGCTCACCCCTCTCTGAAGGGCTGCTATTTTGCTTCCCCAAGGAACCCAACACTGTGTCTGTGTAACTGCTGAGCATTATAAATGATCAAGGGCAAATTGTATATTTTGTTCCACCATTCTTCTTTTGTAAGAAATTTTCAGCGTGCATTAAGTAAAAGGCAATCAGTTATACCCATGAAGACCTTTGGAATCATAAGCTGTTGACTCCTCAGAATATTCCAAAATATTTCACTGACAACACAATGTGTAAGTGTAGTCATGTATCTTTAGTTATTGGTTTAAAAAAATGCATTCATGTTAAGCATTTCCAGAAATAAGGTCAGGCCACTACATATATATATTTTTTTTTCTTTTCACACTTTGAAGACATAAAGAGAAATATTTTTTCCAGTGGAGAATACCTATAATATGGTATAGAAATCTTTGAAAATGGATCCTTTTTGAATATTGTTTATTTCACTCTGTATATGACTAAGTAAGCAAGAATTAAAAATAATGATTATAACTGAGATGGATGAAAATAGGAGTGTCAAGACATGAAGTGAAATTTGATCCTGTTATCACATGAATACTTGTTTGTTGTCTGTCAGTCTCTAATAGGGTAGCGCTATTTGCTGACTATTTCTGCAATTTGTAAAAGTACATTCTATGTGAATTTAATAAAGTGCTAATCCTTTCTTTTTAATTATGCGACTGACTGTGGTCTGAGATTTATTTTCATGCTGTGGAAATTAGTAAACCTATTTTTTATTAGTTATGTGTAATCTATTCTACACCCCTAGAAATGAATTATATTTTGTTGTGTGTATCCTTGCTTTGAAGACAACTTACAGTTAGTACACTTCATTTCACTTCCAGATAGGCCATGATTCTTCTAAATTCTAATAATAAGTTATCACACATTTATGAATAGAACGAAAATTCACTGATCAGTCTCCTACTGCTATCATCCATAATTGATGTTACAGCAACAGTTTCTTTTTTTTTTTTTACAAATAGTTTATTGTCCAGTTGGTTTCCATATAACACCCAATGCTCATCCCCACAAGTGCCCCCCTCCGTGCCCATCTCCCCCCTCCCCCCCCCACATCCATCAGTCCTTAGTTTGTTCTCAGCATTCAAGAGTCTCATAGTTTGCCTTTCTCCCTTTCCCCCACCATTTCCCCCCTTCTTCTCCCCCATGGTCCTCCATTAAGTTCCTCCTAATCCTCCTATACGTGCAAACATATGATATTTGTCCTTCTCTGCCTGACTTATTTCTCTTAGCATAACACCCTCAAGGTTCATCCATGTTGCTACACATGGCCAGATGTCATTCTTTCTCATTGCCATGTAGTATTCCATTGTATAGATAAACCACATCGTCTTGATCCATTCGTCCATTGATGGACACTTAGGCTCTTTCCATGTTTTAGCTATTGTACAGCAACAGTTTCTAACTCCCTCCCCTACCCCAGTGTTGCTCCCTGGATACAGACTCCAAGATGGGTCATTGCAAGCAGAAGGTTTACTGGGGAATGCTCAGGAGATACACCTGTTAAGAAGTGAGGAAGACAGGTGTGGCAAATAGACTCTAAGATGTCTGCCATGTCCTAATGTTCTCGCCTTCATGTTACCCCTCTCCTTGAGTGAGGATGCGACTGGTGAGTTGCTTCTATTGCATGGAATACAGCAAAAATGAGATGTTATTCCTGCAATTACTTTATATCATGTCTGAGTCTGTCTTGCTAGCAGACATGTTTAGAGACTCTCCTTGCTGGCTTGACTATGTAAGTGGCCATGTTGGAAAAGCCTACATGAAAGAAACGGTGAGCCATGTCTAGGAATTGTTGGTGGCCTCTCAGCACTGAAGACAGCCTCTGACCAACAGTCAGCCAGAAGCTGAGGTCCTCAGTCCTTCAACCACAAGGAAGTGAATTCTGTCACAACTGGAGTGAGCTTGGAAGTGGATTTTTCCCCAGTCAAGTCTCCAGATGAGAATGCAGTCTGGTCAACAATTGGATTGCAGTCCGAGCAGAGGACCCAGTTAAAATGTGCCCAGACTCCTAACCCATGGACACTGTGAGGTGATAAATGTGTGTGTGTGTTTTTTAAGCCACTAAGTTTGCAGTAATGTGTTATGCAGCAATAGGAAATTAATAGAGTAGGATTAGGCAGAGGGAGAAGTGACCAGCAACATGGTTACAATAGAGGCTTCAGCCAATCCTTCAACAAGCTTAGGAGCTGAGGTTGTCCCTGGTTCAGATAAGGTGGCTGGGCTTTGTATCTCCACATTAGCCAGTCATGGCCATGGGTGCTCTCTGGGAGCGGGTCTGCTCTTGGGAAAGGCAGTTCCCTGTGGCTGGGGGCAATTCCCATCGAAGGGATCAGCTTTGAGCCTTCAAAAGCCAATGTTTCCAGAAGCCGAGGATGGGAATGTGAGCCGTGAAGAGAAGGCTTAATGAACCCACAGGATATCCACCACACCCTCTCCAGTCCGTTGGCTGTACTGTAGCTTGAATGAATACCCAAAATGCAAACCTGATACTGTCGGTTCCTGACAAAGATGCTTTTTTTTTTCTTTCATAGGTTATTGTCAAGTTGGTTTCCATATAACACCCAGTGCTCATCCCAACAAGTGCCTCCTCCATGCCCATCACCCCCCCTTCCCCTCTCTCCCACCCCCATCAGCCCTCAGTTTGTTCTCAGTGTTCAAGAGTCTCTCATGGTTTGCCTCCCTCCCTCTCCCCAACTATTTTTCCCCTTCTCCTTCCCCACGGTCCTCCGTTAAGTTTCTCCTGTTCCACTTATAAGGGAAAACATATGGTATCTGTCTTTCTCTTCCTGACTGATTTCACTCCGCATAATACCCTTGAGTTCCATCCACGTTGCTACAAATGGCCAGATGTCATTCTTTCTCATTGCCATGTAGTATTCCATTGTATAGATAAACCACATCTTCTTGACCCATTCATCCGTTGATGGACACTTAGTCTCTTTCCATGTTTTGGCTGTTGTTGAGAGTGCTGCTATGAACATTGGGGTCCATGTGCCCCTATGCATCAGCACTCCTGTATCCCTTGGGTAAACGCCTAGCAGTGCTATTGCTAGGTCATAGGGGAGTTCTACTGTGAATTTTTTGAGGAACCTCCACACTGTTTTCCAGAGGGGCTGCACCAGTTTACATTCCCACCAACAGTGTAGGAGGGTGTCCGTTTCTCCACATCCTCGCCAGCATCTAGAGTCCTCTGATTTGCTCATTTTAGCCACTCTGACTGGTGTGAGGTGTTATCTCGGTGTGGTTTTGATTTGTATTTCCCTGATGAGGAGGGACGCTGAGCATCATTTCATGTGTCCATTGGCCATCTGGATGTCCTCTTTGGAGAAGTGTCTGTTCATGGCATAAATGCTTTTAAATGGCTTTTTATTATCCTTAGGATAAAGCCAGACTCTTTATTTTTTATTTTTATTTATTTTTAAGTGTATTTATTTTTATTTAATTATTGAGAGAGAGATTGAGAGAGAGAGAGAGAGAGAAAGAGAGAAAATCCCAAGGAGGCTTCACCCTGTCAGCACAAAGCCCAATGCGGGACTCAAAGTCATGAACTGTGAGACCATGACCTGAGCCGAAGTCAGATGCTTACCTGACTGAGCCACCCAGGCGCCTCAAAACCAGACTCTTTAAACCAGGACCTGCTGTGGTTTGACCTCCACCTTCCTCTCATCTCTCACCCTGCTCCTCTTTGTCTCTCTAACTCTGCCATCCAGTCATAACAAACCTTTCACGTCCAGGCCTTCGAACAAGCTGTTCTCTCTACACTATTCCCTGTCTTTCAGCCGCTCTTCCAGCTTGTCCTTCAACAAGCTGTCACTCTTCAAGAGGTCACTTCAACGTCTTGCTCCTCCTGGAGGTATTTGCTGGACCTCCGAGCTATATATTCCTAGACTGTCCAGATGATTATATTCATCTTGTTGTTCTACAGTTTGTTAAATATGTTTTTACGGAGAAAGGAGATCATAAAGGCAAGAGCAGCCTAGAGCCCACAAAAGCCCTAATATAGCCTTGTCTCCATGAACATTTTCATAACGCACTTCACTTTTGTACCACTTCTAACCAGATAGAATTAACCGCTGCTTTGTAACCTTACCATGGCCATGTGTCTTTTTAATTAAAATTATTATTATATTTTACTTTATTTGTTTTTACATATCTGTATCTTCACACTAAGTGTAATGTTCTTGGAGGCAGTGTTCAAATCACTTAGCATAGTACCTTGTCTCTCTCTTTTCTTTCCTTCCTTTCTCCCTTCCTTCTTTCTTTCCTTTATTCTACAGTAGTGAGCAAAATCCAACACAATCCCTGTCCTCATGGAACTGAAAGTCTACATAGAGCTCAATCAGTGTGTGCGACTAAACAAGTAAATGAGATGGTGGCTCTGGCAAGCTCATCATCTCCTTTCTGAGAACAAAGGCCGCCCCTCTGTCTGTACATGGAGGAGTTTGCATTTGTGGCTTTGAGATTTTTGATTTGGACACCATTTTGACTCGGGAACCATATGCTCTTTAATATTATTAGGACTTCCTCATTTTTAGGAGAGGAATCAGATTTGGTCTCTCAGTTGACAATCTATGATTTACTAAAGAACCATTTTCTGTCTTCCATTTTCTTGAGCTGTATACTCCAGAATATGGTAGCTTTGCATATAGAGGTGGCGAAACATCATCAGGATTCAGTGTACACTAACAAGCATAATCTGAGACATGCATTCTCAAGATGGTGGAAATTGTTCTTAGTGGCAAGAAAAAAAAGTTTATATGTTACAGTGGTCCATAGTCCTCCAAAGGACCACTGCACATAAACAGATAAAAAGTATAAATATGGTATTAACATTTTCTGGATGGGGTTTCAGGAAAAGATGTCTAAAAAGTCTCAGTAATGGGGGAAAAAACAGGTCAAGAAACACCGATCCCAGATAGGCTTTTTATTTTGAAGGCATGGGATGAACCAGTTTGATCACTAGATAATTTTCTTCACTGTTTATTCTGATGCTGAGGGGATTTCTTCCACTTGCAAAGGTTTGCTCCACTAAATATCCTTGTTGGGGAAGTTTTCTATGCTAGCAGAAATGTGCTATAAACTTGACAGTCAGTATAACAGCAAAATGGGGTTTATGTGTTCTGCCTACTGCCTTTGACAAACACTCTGGGTAATTAGAGAGCAGTCAATCATCAACCTCACCTTTCACTTTTAATTTAATGATCCTGTAATGTGTCACAAGGGAGCACACTGTGAGGTGATATGTACTGGAAATAAAATGGTGTAAAGCAAGTGGAAATACAGCTGTCATCCACTCCAAGTCCTTAACAAAAACTGCGATGAAACTGGAAAGATAGAAGTGTCTGCAAACCAAGTCACTTTAAAAAAAAATGAGGTGAAATGGTGATACCTGGATTTGTTTCATAGAAGAAATGTAAATGCAGGTAACTTTTGTGGGTTTTGGGGGGGAGTGGTTTCACCTTCCATGTTTTCCACAAGGACTAACCAATACAAATATGACCTATTAAAGAATACAGTGAATTCTTGCACTTTGAATGATCCATGATCAGATTCTAGTTGTGAATATCACCAAGTGAAATTTGCACATTTATCAATCCCGGATAAGGAACAAAGAATGGAAGCGAACCCAGCTTGAGAACCAAAAAGAGTAAAAAAAAAAAAAAAGCCCTCAGAGTCCAGATTCCCAGTCCTTATTTCAAAATCATGGGTCCCCTTTACATAATAGTTTATTTCCCATTTTACATCTTGTTTTCTTTAATAAAAAAATACTGCATATCTAGTTAACTCAATTATATAAACAAATGCACAGATTTTCCACTATCTTTCCTTTGCTCCTTCCTTCCTTTCTGCCTCAAGAATTTGTTGAATGTCCACTCTGTGTAAGATATCATACTAGGTTCAGGAAATGTAAGCAGAGGAAGACTATTTTAGAAGGGGCCTATTCATTATTTATGACAAGATTAGGTTTATTACTAAGAATGCCATTCTATTTTAGGGAATTTGGGGTTGAATGAATGAATGATTTCTAGTTGATATTTACTGGGTTATTTTGCTCTTTATTTTATAGCATTGTTTAAAAAAGAATTTTATAACAGTTATGGGTACAGATTAAGAACCACCTTAGAGGGGCGCCTGGGTGGCTTAGTCGGTTAAGCATCCGACTTTCGTTTAGGTCATGATCTCGCGGTTCATGGGTTTGAGCCCCGCTTCGGGCTCTGTGCTGACTGCCAGCTCAGAGCCTGGAGCCTATTTCAGAGTCTGTATCTCCCTCTCTCTCTGACCCTACCCTGCTCACACTGTCTCTCTCTCTCTCCTAGAAATAAATAAAAATATTAAAAAAAAAAAACCACCTTAGAAAGCACGTTAGTGTCTTCTTTCTTGTAGCACAGTGGGGGCAGTAGCAGGGCTCAAAAGGTTGGTGCCAGTCTACTGGGCAGTAGGGGAGAGTTTTACCAGTAATGAAATGACCACTGTGTCCCTTGGTGTAATTTTTCCAGAGTTACTCTTCGATGTCATTTATATTTTTTGAAAATTAGTGATTATATGACAATAATATGGAGGGGGGTGTTGGATGAAGGGAGATATTTAATCAGCCCCAAAGAGAGTGATCCTAGTTTTCTTCTCAGTGTCTGATGTCTTTTGACCCAGCCTGAAAGTAGGTTCCCAGAACAACAGGGCTAGGTCACATCCAAGACCACCGGAAAGGGTAGAGCATGAGCTCCTGGGCATGGCATAGAACAAAGGTGAACACCAACCACCATGGGCAGGCAGGCCTAGAAGTGCCGCTGTCAGGTGCCTCAGTATAGTGAACAAGTGGCCCTTATTCGGAAAATTTAGCAAAAGTCCAGTTAAGACTGATGTCTTAGTCACTTCCTGGACTCCATTTGTCATCCTAAACCATTAATTCACAGCCCACCATAATTAGTAAACAACGAAGTATTGTGGCAGCATTCAGTTTGTATCAAGGTTGCATTTGAAAACTTCTAAGGTTGAATCAGATAAACTTCCTGCTATGCAATCATTTTTGATCTACAAAAATGGCAGAGACTATGGCTCAAGCTATTAGTTTGCTAGCCACTTTCTTGGAATTTAGGAAAGATGTTCCCCATATAAATATGCCATACTTTGTAGGACAGCCTTCAGGGCAGCTCATAGGAGCATATTAACCCATGACATAGCTTACATATTGTACATTTATGATATAAAATATTAGAAGACAAACTGTTAAAATGCCAGCAATTTAATTAAAACAGGTGATTTCATAAGAACTAGCTGTGATTATATTTTTTTCTCAGTGTTTGAGGAAAATCAGGTTTCCCTCCCACCCCTAGTTTTTAAATTTAATTTAAATTTTAGTTAATTAACATGCAGGGCAATATTGGTTTCCAGAGTAGAATTCAGTGATTCATCATTTACATACATCATCCAGTGCTCATCACAAATGTCTTCCTTAATACCCATCACCCATCTAGCCCATCTCTCACCTGCCTCCGTTCCATCAACCTTCAGTTTGTTCTCTATCATTAAAAGTCTCCTGTGGTATGTTTCCCTCTCTTCTCTTCCCCCACCCTTCCCATATATTCATCTGTTTTGTTTTTTAAATTCCACATATGAGTGAAATCATATGGTATTTGTCTTTCTCTGACTTATTTCATTTAGCATAATACATTCTAGCTCCATCCATGTTGTTGCAAATGGCAAGATTTCACTCTTTTTGATGGCTGAGTAATATTCCATTTATATATATATATATATATATATATATATATATATATACCACATCTTCTTTATCCATTCATCAGCCAATGGACATTTAGGCTCTCTCCATAGTTTGGCTATTGTTGATAATGCTGCTATAAACATTGGGGTGCATGTACCCCTTTGAATCTGTATTTTTATACACTTGGGGTAAATACCTAATAGTGCAGTTGCTGGATCATAGGGTAGTTCTATTTTCAGTTTTTTGAGGAACCTCCACACTGTTTTCCAGAGTGGCTGCACCAGTTTGCATTCCCATCAATAGCATAAGAGGATTCCCTTTTCTCCGCATCCTCACCAACACCTGTTTTTCTTGTGTTACTAATGTTAGCCATTCTGACACGTGTCAGGTGGTAGCTCATCATGGTTTTGATTTGTATTTCCCTGATGATGAGTGATGTTAAGCCTCTTTTCGTGTGTCTGTTACCATCTGAATGTCTTCTTTGGAAAAGTGTCTATTTTATGTCTTCTGCCCATTTCTTAACTGGGTTATTTGCTTTTTGGGTGTTGAGTTTGATAAATTCTTTATAGATTTTGGATATTAACCCTTTATCAGATATGTCATTTGCAAATATCTTCTCCTATTGTATAGGCTGACTTTTGGTTTTGTGGATTGTTTCCTTTGTCATGCAGAAACTTTTTATTTTGATGAAGTCCCAATAGTTCATGTTTGCTTTTGTTTCCCTCACCTTTGGCAACGTGTCTAGTAAGAAGTTGCTCCGGCTGAGATCAAAGAGGTTGCTGCCTGTGTCCTTCTCTAGGATTTTGACGGTTTCCTGCCTCACATTTAGGTCTTTCATCCATTTTGAATTTATTTTTGTGTATGGTGTAAGAAAGTGGTCTGGTTTCATTCTTCTGCATGTCGCTGTCCAGTTTTCCCAACACCATTTGTTGAAGAGACTGACTTTTTTCCATTGGATATTCTTTCCTGCTTTGTCAAAGACTAGTTGACCATCTAGTTGTGGGTCTGAGGAAAAGCAAGTTTTAATGGAAGAATAAGAAAGTCCATGGAACTAGCACAGAGGATGCCTAGACACTCTGAAGATCTTTAAAGGATGTTGATCCTGGCTCATTAAAGATTAGGTCTATATTCACGGTCTTGGCTTTACAACCATCCACTTGTTTCCTAACTCTTTGCATCCTGGCATCCATCCCCATAACCTGGAGGAAACTTCTCCCTCAAAGGTCACTGGTGAATTTTCAGTTGTCAATGTCACAGCTTCCTGGTGCTCACCCTCCTGAATCTCTTAGATGCATTTTCCAGTGCAGGGCACCCTGCCCTCTTTGACACACTCTTTCTTCTTGACTTTACTGTGATATGGTCTTATCCTTTTTTTAAATGTTTTTTTTATTTTTATTTATTTCTAGGAGAGAGAGAGAGAGAGACAGCGTGAGCAGGGGAGGGTCAGAGAGAGAGGGAGTCACAGACTCTGAAACAGGCTCCAGGCTCTGAGCTGGCAGCACAGAGCCCGACGCGGGGCTCGAACCCACAAACCGCGAGATCATGACCTAAGTGAAAGTCGGACACTTAACCGACTAAGCCACCCAGGCGCCCCTGGTCTTATCCTTTTATTCCTCCTCCTCTCTCTCTGACTGTTCTGAAGGAAGACTGAGAAGTTGAGAGAGAAGGAAATCAGCAGGTAACAAATTGAGTGATTTTTGTGTAGTGTAGTTGAGCTCTGAGTAGTGAAAGAAAGAAGAGAATTGAGTCTTGTGCATAATGAAAGTAATTGAGAAAATACTTGGGGTTAATGGTTCTCTCTGCTGACCACCAGTAGGTTGGTTTGCTATCTAGAAAAGCCTTGGAGTAAGGGAAAGAAGTATGCAAGTAGTCGTTGTATGTTAATGATTAGTTGCTTCACATAGCAGCGGAGAGCACCAGAGCTAGAGGAATATGTAACCACAGTCCCTTATCTGCAACTCCCCAAATCCAAAGCCCTCTAAAAACCATTTGGCAGCAATTCCTAACCTGAACAGATATAGTGCTCTTTATTATTTTTATTTATTGTATTTAATAATACTGTCTGCGTAAATATTCAAGTGTTTGGCCGTGGGATGCTGCCTCAGATCCCAGTGGGAGTATATTAGTATTGGTGTATGCACAGTATTACCCATACTGCCTGGGAGCTAATCCTAACACCACCATTAACTGTGTGGTCCTAGGTGTGCAGGGATTCGTAAGAGTGGAGAGAAGACAATCCAGGGAAATAAGTTGTCTCCATGTAGTGTAAATAGACTAGTTTCAGAAAGGAACTAATACTTGCCCTGTCTGCCGAAAAGGTTATTGAGAGACTAGAATGAAATAAATAATAAAACCCAGCAAAACTAATAAAGAAAATGTGCTTTGTGAATGAAATTTTTATTTATTAAAATTGATATTGAGACCACTCAGCTTGAGGCCATAAAGAGGAATAAAAGGTTTTTTTTAAGGAAAACATTTTGCTCTATGAACATATATTTACAGTGGCTGAATATCAGAAATAAATAACCTGCCCATCTGGAAAGACACACCACACGTAGATCTGAGAGGGAGACAGCTGGTTGGAATATAGATCAAGTATCTGTTTGAATTTTCAGCACAAAGAAATTTAAAAAAACAACACTGCAAAGCTCTGCTAGTGTACAGTTGACCCTGAAACAACATGGCTTTGAACTGCGTGGGTCCATTTATATGTGGATTTTTTTTTACAGTACAACATTGTAAATGTATTTTCTCTTTCTTATGATTTTCTTCCTTTCCTTTCCTTTCCTTTCCTTTCCTTTCCTTTCCTTTCCTTTCCTTTCCTTTCCTTTCCTTTCCTTTCCTTTCCTTTCCTTTCTTTCAAGAGAAGGTGCAAATGAGCCAGGGGGAGGGGGAGAGAGAGAGAGAGAGAAGAGAGAGAGAGAAGCAGGGCCCACCCGGAGCTCATGTTTTACCCGAAGCAGGACTTGAGCTCACCGAACGTAAGTCTTGAACTCATTAACTGTGAGATAGTGACCTGAGCCGAAGTCAAATGCTTAACTACTGAGCCACCCACATGCCCTCTTAGGATTTTCTTATTAACATTTTCTTTTTTCTAGCTCAGTTTATTGTAAGAATACAGCCTATAATACATATAACATACAAAATATGTGTTAATTGACTGTTTATCTTATTGGTCAGGCTTCCAGTCAACAGCAGGCTATTAGTAAAGTTTGTGGGGAGTCAAAAGTTATACCTGGATTTTCTACTACATAGGAAGTTGGTGCCTCTAACCCCCAGTTGTTCAAAGGTCAACTGTAATTGCAAAGAAGAAGCTTCCAAGTACACATTACTTCTAGACCAAACCTATAATTTTATTTTTCCCCAGAGGATATAATCCTATACAATCCCTGAAGACAGGAAAAGACAGAAATGCAGAGAAACTTGTGTAACTCAGCAAATTATCCCACTATTAACTTCAAGTCAATCAGGTAATGATCCAGTTTTAAATGATTACTCTATATTTTTATTCTTTTATTCTCTGACTGTCATTGAGCCGGTTGACATTTATTGAATCAACTGGATTCCCAATCAATTCAGTTAAAAAATTCTATCTCACTGGATGGACAGGCTGTTTCTGTTGAATTGCCTAGTCAGTTTGGTAGAACTTTGTGCCTCTGGTCAAATTCTAGTGATACTTAGACTCTTTTGTCTAAGGATTGGTGCCTGTGATTTGTCCACCAGGTATGTGGGTATGAGTCACACATTCAATTCTCTCACTGCTTGGGGCTATTACAAGCAAAGACTCAAAGATCCCTGAGAGAACAGGGCCATAAGGCAGCAGTGGCACACTACATTCATATGATAAGTGTTTTGGGTTTTATTTAGCATAATTCCAGGTAATCTAACATCCTCTTTGAAGAACTAAAGAAAATTGAAATCAATGGACGTAAGAACTAAAATCTGCTTGCTCAGAAGTGACAGAGGTTTGCCAGTGTTAGCATCTGCCGTCATTCCAAGAGTGGCCAAGGCTCGTATTAGATTCCCATCACATATTATAGTGTTTGCTTGCTAGATTATCATCTGCTTAGCTATAAAGGGTAAGACCAAGGTTCATTTCGGTAGTACAATGACTGCAGAACACCTCAGGTCACAGTTTCAAATGTAGTTGCTTTGACACAGCACATTCCAATAGAGTGGCAAAGAAAATGCCATTTACAAAACGTCCCCAAGGATAATACTGGGGTCCTTTGAAAGAATTGAGGGTGTTGTGGGGGCTAGAAACCAGTGCACCTGAAAGTTTTTCTCAGAGTTGCACAGTTCTTTCTTTGTGCAGATAAGCCAAATAGATGCCTTTCATATCTCTATATTCCTTTTCACTACCTCCCTGCCAGATCTATATTTCTTTCCAGAAGGATATGTTATCTTACTTCTAAGATTTGGTCATTGTGTATATGAATATCCGTATTGTAAAATATTTTCCTTAGGTAAATCTTTCCTTTCTTTTCTTTGTGGATACAAGTTGAGTTTTTTCAATATCACTCTTTATAAGGAATGTGAAAGCTTTATTCACAGGACTCATCTTATTAACTAATGTTTACTGCTTTTCATTATTCACTCAGTTACAAGTATTACTAACCTTACTTCACAAAGGAAGAAATATACTTAAGTGAATTTAAGTATATTGCCCCAAATCATACAGTAGTTAAAAATATTCATGTTATTAGAGGATTTCTAGCAACTGATTCTTTTAGTTTCCATATCATTATTATTATTATTATTCTACTTTTCACTTATTTATAAAGTACTTTGCCATCAAGTCATCTTCCTGGAATAACTTGAATCCATCATCTATGCCATGCTAGGTGTGTACTCAATAGAGGACAAGAACTGGGTTTGGGGAGCCTGAAACCCCATGAGTGAGTGACATGCAGGGTGGTTGCCAAGATTATTCTTGGTCCAATCCGAATACGGTACTATGGGCAGTGGCATAGAGAGAAATCAGAATCCTAAATAGATTGGATGCATTTCATAACTAGAAACATTTAAAGATGAAGATTATATTTCTGCTTCAGCCTTTATATAGTACTTTGGATAATTGTGGGCCATTCCTGTGTTATACTGGATTTAGGTCATTTGCTATTTATGCTTTGCTTATGGGTAATGCAGAGCACATTTTAGAGACTCTGGTAAAACTACAACCAGAACTGCAACTTTCCTTATTCTGTGCCGAATCGGATTTAAATGGAGGAAGAAACCCCTGACATATCCTATTGAAACAGAATGTCAGACCCCATCATTCCTTCACTCAAACCCCTCCATGCCTACCCATCTCTTTCAGGGTAGAACCCAAAATCTCTAAGTGGCAGTAGGGCCCTAAATAATCTTCCCTCAACCCCTGAAAGCCCCCTACTACTTTTTTTTTAAATAACAATTGTCATACATAAAGTAAGTTGGAAGAATAGTACAATGAATTCCCATATATCTACCACCTAGATCTAACCATTCAAAACTGAAATTATATGGAGCCAGGAGAGATGGGGTTCTGAGAGGAAATGAAAGGAGAGAGCCAATCAGATCAGGTTGTTAGAGATGTAATGGAGGGAGGACCAGGCTGCCTATTAAACCCAGGTCCTTATACAGTGAGTTGGAGTTGGGGTGGGGGGGTGGGAAGAGGCCACAGTTGGGCTGTGGTTGGGGCTCATTCCAAGAGATGCATTTGGTTTTGTCTGTTTTCCACATTTATGGAGATATGATTGAGACATAACTTTGTGTAAGTGTAAGGTGTACAACGTAATAATTTGGTATATGCATATGTTGCAAAGTGAGTACCATGCTAAGGTTAGTTAACACATCCATCACTTCACAGAGTTACAGTTTTTCTTTTTGTGGTGAGAATTTATAAAATCTACTCTCTTAGCCAATTTTCAAGTATATAGTACAGTATGGTTAACTATAGTAACCATACTGTACATTACATTCTCAGAACTTCTACCATATCTTTTTTATCCATTCATCCAGTGACAAACACTTAGGTTGTTTCCAGATCCTGGCTATTGTGAATGATGCTGCAATGAACATGGGAGTGATGGTATCTCTTTGACATCCTGTTTTCATTTTCTTTGGATATATACGTAGAAATGGGATTGCTGGATCATATGGTAGTTCAATTTTCTTTTCTTTTTTTTAATTTTAAGCTTATTTATTTATTTTGAGAGAGAGAGAGAGAGAGAGAGAGAGCGCACAAGCAGGGAAGGGTCAGAGAGGAGAGACAGAATCCCAAGCGGGCTCTGCAACATCATCACAGAGCCTGATGCGGGGCTCAAACCCATGAACCATGAAATCATGACCCAAGCCAAGATCAAGAGTCGGACGCCTAACTGACTGAGCCACCCAGGTGCCCTGGCAGTTCTATTGTCAACTTTTTTGAGGAAACTCCATACCCATTTCCAAGGCGACTTTACCAATTTTCATTCCCAGAAACAGTGAACAAGGGTTCTCTTTTCTCTATATCCTCACCAACACGTGTTATCTCTTATTATTTTTTATCATAGCCATTCTGACAGGTATAAGATGATATCTCACTGTGGTTTTGATTTGCATTTCCCTGATGATGAGTGATGTTGAGCAGTTTGTACGTGTTGTACCTATTGGCCATTTGTATGTCTTCTTCTTTGGAAAATGTCTCTAAAAAGATATTAGTGTGTTGTGTTTCCATTTACATTTGTTTTAAGATATTTTTTGATTTCCCCATTTGATTTCTTCTTTGACTTAGTGGTTCTTCAGTAGTATGTTGTTTAACTTCCACATATTTGTGAATTTTCCAGCTTTCCTCCTGTTATTGATCCCTAGTTTCATACCACTGTGGCTGGAAAAGATGCTTGGTATAATTTCAATCTTCTAAAATTTGCAAAGGCTTATTTTCTGACCTATCATATCATCTATCCCAGAGAATGCTCCATGTGTGCTTGAGAAAAATGTGTATTCTGCTTCTGTTGGATGGGATGTTCTATATATGTCTATTAGGTCCATTTAACCTAAAGTATGGTTCAAGTTCAATGGTTTTTTGTTGATTTTCTGTCTAGATGATCCATCCAGTATTGAAATTATTTTACTTTATTATATTGTTGCCTCTTTCTTCCTTCAGATCTGAATTTGCTTAAAATATTCAGATGCTCCAATATTGGATGATGTATTTATAGTTGTCATAATATATTGATGAATTGATCTCTTTACCATTATATAATGACCTTCATAGTCTCTTATTATCACTGTTGGCTTAAAGCCCATTTTGTCTCATATAAGCATAGCTACCCTTGCTCTCTTGGTTTTCATTTGCAAGAATTATCTTGTCCATCCCTTTATTTTGAATTTTTTTTTTAATGTTTTATTTATTTCTAGGAGAGAGAGAGAGAGACAGCGTGAGCAGGGGAGGGTCAGAGAGAGAGGAAGTCACAGACTGAAACAGGCTCCAGGCTCTGAGCTGGCAGTTAGCACAGAGCCCGACGCGGGGCTCGAACCCACGAACTGCGAGATCATGACCCAAGCGAAAGTCGGACGCTTAACCGACTAAGCCACCCAGGCGCCCCTCCATCCCTTTATTTTGAACCTATGTGTGTCCCTAAAGCTGAAGTGAAGTGTGTGCAGCAGATAGTTGCGTGTGGTTTTTTAGCCACTCTATGTCTTTTGATTAGAGAATTTAATCTATTTACATTTAGAGTAATTATCAATAGGTAAGGAATTTCTAATGCCATGTTGTTTATTATTTTCTGGATTTTTTTTGTATTCCCTTTTTCCTTTCTCTTTTACTGCCTTCCCTTATGAATTGATGATTTCCCATACTGGTATACTTTGATTTCCTTCTCTTCACCTTTTGTGATTCTACTGTAGGTATTTACTTTGTGGTTACCCTGAGGATTACATAAAACATCTTATATGCTGATAACAACTTCAACTGCATACAGAAACTCTATCCTTTTACTCTCCCTCTTCTATGTTTTTGATGTCTGAGTTTGCATCTTATTATATTGTGTATCTATTAGTTCACAATATTTTGTGATTAAAATATTGTTCACAATATTTTAATATTGTTTCCTTTAACCTTTATACTAGAATTAAGTGGTACCATATTACAGTATTCGAGTATCCTACATCTGGCTATATGCTTGCTTTTACCTGTGTGCTGTATATTTTCATATATTTTTATGCAACTAATTAGATTCCTTACATTTTTTTTTTTTTTAGATTACTTACATTTTGGCTTGAAGAACTCCTCTCAACATTTCTTGTAAGGCAGGTCTAGGGGAGATGAGCTCCCTCAGCTTTGGTTTCTTAGGGAAGGTCATTATCTCACCTTCATTTCTGAAGGACAACTTTGCCGAGAAAACCATTTATCTTTCAGCACTTTGAATACACTATCTCATTGTCTCCTGACCTGCAAGGTTTCTGCTGAGAAATACACTTATAGCCTTATGGGAATTCCCTTGTATGAGGGAATTGTTTTCTCTTTTGCTGTTTTGGAAATTCCCTTTTGTCTTTGATTTTAGACAGTTTTATTATAATGGGTCTTGGAGAAGATCATTCTAGACTGAAATGTTGGGGTGACTTATTAGCCTCAGGAACTTGGCTGTCTAAATCTCTCTCCAGGTTTGGGACTTTCTCAGCCATAATTTTTATTATTATTATTTTTTCAATGTTTATTTTTTTCTTTTATAGTTTATTGTCAAGCTGGTTTCCGTATAACACCCAGTGCTTATCCCAACAAGTGCCCTCCTTCATGCCTATCACCCCTTTTCTTCTCTCCCCCACCCCCATCAACCCTCAGTTTGTTCTCAGTATTTAATAGTCTCTTACGGTTTGCCTCCCTCCCTCTCCTTAAGTATTTTTTCCCCTTCCCCTCGCCCATGGTCCTCTGTTAAGTTTCTCCTGTTCCACATATGAGTGAAAACATTCAGCCATAATTTTTTAAAATAAGCTTTCTACCTCTTTCTCCCTCTCTTCTCTTTCTGGGGCTCCATTTTTTTTTTTTTTTTCTCTTACTGGTGTCCCATAAGTCCTGTAGGCTTTCTTTATTCCTTTTCATTTTTTCCGGCCAGAACAGCATTTGACTGGAGCTTTGGCCATCCATGTCCTCTCCCTCAGTCAAGGCCACATTTAAACCTTACTCAGCCTATGAAACCTTCCAGAGATGAAGATTACACAACACATGTCAGTAGTCTGTGTCAGTGTTTACAACTGTCAAACGATTCTCCCTTAAGACTAAACATGAGCTTTTGACATGTTCTTTCAGTCAATTTCTTCCTATTCTTTTAGGTAGAGAGGGAACTGTCTGGATAATATGTCCCACATGTTGACATCAACAAATTTCAAGCAGAAGTATGACATCATTTTCATCTATTTTTAAAAATCATAATTATTTTCTTCAACAGTCTTACTAGTTCTTTTGAACCTTTACCACATCCAATGGAAAGAGTTGGGGACTGAAATTAAAAGCACACTGACAGGTTAAGCCCGCATTCTTTTATGGGGTGACATAGAGCTAGTTACTAATCTTGTTGAGGATTTGCAAAGTAACAACTTCCACAAGGGTGGTTGCGAACACTCAGCAAGGTGACATACATTGGTGCCCTACACACACAGTAAATGGCTTATGTATGAGTTCTCTCCCCTGTGATGCTCAAATCAGAGCTTATTATTTGGACTGATATTTTCTATCTTCTTTTTTCTCGCTTCCTCCTATTTGCTATGGAGACCAGTGCATATATGTGCATATATACATCTAAACAGGATCCGATACTTTGTGCTTGAGTGCCTTGGCAGCTTGCTACTTACTATGCTACTTGGCCCTGACTGAGATGTGGGGAGGTGCAATCATACGCACACATTAGTTCTTGAGAGAATTACGTTTATGGCATTATCTAGGTCAGGGTCTCTTAACCTCACCACTTGACATTTGGGGCCAAATAATTCTTGTTTGTGAGGAGGTGTCTTGTGCGCTGTACAATGGTTAGCAGCATCCCTGACCTCTACCCACCCTCCCCAAGTGGTGACAACCAAAAATATCTCCAGACATTGCCAGTTGTCTCCTGGGAGGCAAAAATCACCCTGGTTGAAACCCACTGCTTTATACCACTGACACAGATTCACTTTGAAGAGAACAAAATTACTGCCATGCCATCTGAGGTTGTCATCTGTGAATCTATTATCTCTAATTCTTCTCTATTCCTGAATATACTCACCCTACTGAGAAAAACCTAGCTTTTTGCCAAGATAGCCTGAACACCCGTGGTCTCCCCTTAGGAAAATCATGAAGATAAATACTGTGTAAGAGTGCAGGCAGAGGGGCACCTGGGTGGCTCAGTTGGTCGAGCATCTGTTATCTGCGCAGGTCATGATCTCACACTCATGAGTTCGAGCCCCACATCGGGCTCTGTGCTGACAGCTCAGAGCCTGGAGCCTGCTTAGGATTCTGTCTCCCTCTCTCTCTGTCCCTCCCCACCCCGTCAAAATAAACATTAAAAAAAAAAAGTGCAGGGAGAAATGTTTGTAACTAATGCAAGTTTGATGTCATCCTGGGGCCATTTTTTGGAGCTGTCCAGCCACACCTTTATGCTTCTTTGTGCCTCTTTTCCAGGCCTGCTATAAGAACTCTTTCAAAAAGCCCTTTCTCACCACGGAGTTTGATCTTGAAACCAGGCTGCTGAGGGTCGAATCCCAGTTCCCATTGGTTTTGGGCTTTGTGATCTTAATTCTGTGCCTCAGTTTCCTAACCTAGGAAATGAGGATGATGCAATTGCTTACCTCATAGGGTTGTTGTGAAGATTAAATGAGGAAGCACATGCAAAACCGTTAAACTCTGCATGGCGCATCATAAACACTCAGCAAAGTTTAGATATCATTGTTATTACTAGTAGTAGTATTACTCCCTATGATTCAGAGTATCATCTCCTTCAGAAAGCCTACCTAATGCTTCCTTGGGCCCACTCTGACCTCCTGTTTCTCTGAAATCATGAAAAAATTTTATAATCTTACAAATTAGAGTTTATTCACATCATCTTTTATCTGTGTCATCTGAGTAAAACTTCCCAACAACGCAGGATGTATGAGACAGAAATGATATGTTCTACGTGATTTTCATTCTCTCATTTATCTCTTTTATTGAGGAAATAATTAACATTGTTGCGGGGGATCTATATCCCTGGAAAAGTTGGGGTAGTGGTTTGGATAGATATCTTTGCTCCCCTATCAGGACTTTCTCCTCCTCTTATTCATTCTTATCTGGTTATATCACATATGTATCATATCATATATAATTATCTCATGTATATTCAGTGGGTAGGGGCAGCAACATGATATTGATACTAAGATGGAAACTCCATCCAGACCAAGACATCGTTCAGGAAAATTTTGCAAGTTCTGTCTTGTGTGCCTGAAATTCATAAGAACCCAAATTCATGGCTGGAATGAAATCTCTATGGAAAATGTCCCCAGAAATAGCCCCTTCTGCAGTGGGTGGAATAAACACTATGTATATCACCTATATGAATGCATTCCCTCCTACTTCCTTAAGGCAGAGCCAAGTTTAGTTGGATGTCTACCATTTTCCAACATGAATCAGATGCAAATGTTGATTAGCCGAAGCCAGTTATCCTAGTCCCCTGGGGATGCAGTCAGTAAGCAGCCCTACTAATGGCCCAGACCAGACAGATCCCTTAGAAGATGAGGAGGGAAGTGAACACTGTCTCCAGAATGAGTCTGCTAGGCCTCAAGAAGACAACAACTATTGGATGTTTCTAGTTGGATTAGAAGACGTGGCTTTTATACTCAATCTGGAGACTGAGGTAGAGCCCAAAAGGGATGAAGGTTTATTCTAAGATATTTAGAGCCAATTAGGAAGTATTAACCAAAGTGTAAAAGTCCTCAGTCACCCTCAGACTCTAGCTGAGAGGCAGGAGCTGACTCCAAAAGGAGTCTTTTATGGTTTGAATGCCCATCACTTAGCCTTGACCCGGCCTGGGTCTAAGCCACTTAACGGTGACCCTCTCTCGTGACAGCTGCCTTCTCTGAACCTGTACCTTGCTTCAACTCAACCACCCTCTGCTCCTGAGATGTATCTCCTTTGCTATAAGCCAGTGAGAAAATCTGATGCCCTGGCCAAGTTCCTGAAACTCCCTTTCATCATTTGTTTGTTCTGTCCACAGATGGCTCCTTCAGGGTTAGGGGAGGGGTTGTTTCAAGTAAGTTTTCCCCTTATTTATCCATCCTTTTTTTCCTCCTAAGGGCGGAACTAAGTAATGCTTCCTAGCCCACTGGGATCCTGAAGTAAAATCTTTTCTTTTGGTTTTAACTGAAAAGACATATTTGACTAACCATCTCTAGATGATAACTCTCAACTTTGTATCTTCATCCCTGGCCTGTCTGTCAAACAGCAGATTTGTATCCCTAACAGCCTTCTCAACATCTTCACTTGAATTTCTATTAGCTATCACAAACTTGACTGCACTCCCAATCTTCCTTCCAAGCTGTTTTGCCTGCAACCTTCCCCATGTAAGTTGATGTCAGCCTTCTTCTCCCAGTCACTCAATCCCAAAATCCCGGAGTGATCCTTGACTTTCTTTCACAGCCTACACCCAGTTCATCAGCAAATCCTGTTGGCTTTACTTTCAAAATGTATTCAAATTCCAGCTACCTTCTCATGAACTCTGCTACTACCACCAGCCCGCCATCATATCTCACCTGGAGTATTGCAGTAACCTTCTCAGTGGTCTCTCTCTGTCTGTATCTAGCCCCTATGTATTGTCTTGTCCACAGGGCAGCGAGGGGTTCTTTACAAATATAGTTGAGATCATGTGACCTCTGTTCAAACTCTCCCACGGATTCCCATTTCGCTTAGGATAAAGGCTCACGTTTTGAGTCCGAGGTCCTAGATGTAAACTTACACCAGTGACTCTAGTACTACCTGCTGTTCTGTACAGGCTGGGTGTAGAAATAAATTTGGGTGACGGGACAGGCACTATACAATTATAAATTCAGACCAATAATAATTAGTACAACCCTCCTGGAATCCACAGCTCATCCTCACAAATTTGAATTCTGTCTGTTGAAAATATTTGTCCATTTTGTTCATGGAGATTATCTCTGCTGTATCTGAAGGAAAAAGGGACTGCTATGCAACTAGAAATGTAAACAGGAAAGAGCTTTAGCTTTTCCTTTGGGCTAAAAAGTCAACTTGTTATTTATTTTCTGTAAAGTACTTATAAGTCCACTTTGTCTGATAAGTATGTGGTCAAAACCAGTCATGCTAAATGCAAGTCATTTATGGCCATGTGGAGTTCTAAATGTCCCTATGCCTTATGTTCGTGATAGCCTCCCTTATTTCTGTTGGGAGCATTACTCTATCAATTTTAAGACCAGAAATTGCACAAAACATCCTCTTTTTTTCCCTCCGAAGTTAACCAAAGTTATCCTCTCAGCTTGGGGAACTGGAAGAAGCTTTCGCCATAGCTATTTGGCCACCTCACCATTTATGACTCAGTTGGAGGTATATAAAAAGTAGAACGGTAAGGGAAATATGGATCTCAAAGTCTATGCACTTTGCTCCAGCAGAGTGAAGACACACCCTCAGGTCTAAGCCTATGAAGAAGGTGCTTTCTGACTGAATTCCATGGTTATCTCGTTTCCATTTAGGTTTTAGCAGCCAGCACATCAGGAACAGGGAGGGGATTTGTAGTGAGCAGGGCTACTAGACATAGCCATTAATGTAAAGCCCTTAAGACATTGTCACGTTACAGCTGAGTCAGTAAACGATATTCAAGAGGATGGCACTGAGTCATCTGAAAAAGAAAAAAAAAACCCAATGACACATAAAATAATGCTCAGGCAACGTCCTAATGAGGATGGAATAGATTTAAATTTTTAAAAAATGTTTTTTATTGATTTCTGAGAGAGAGAGAGACAGCGTGAGCAGGGGAGGGTCAGAGAGAGAGGGAGACGCAGAATCTGAAACAGGCTCCAGGCTCTGAGCTAGCTGTCAGCACAGAGCCCAATGCGGGGCTCGAACCCACGAACTGTGAGATCACGACCAGAGCCGAAGTCGGACGCCTAACCGACTGAGCCACCCAGGCGCCCCAAGGATGGAATAGATTTTAGAAAAAAGATTCTATCTTCAACGGTTTAAAATTGCACAACTGGTATAATCAAGGCGGTACATTTTCATTTTGCTTATGCGGGCCTGCTCACTCTTAGACTGTGACGGCTTTCCTATAGATAAAACTTGGACTGTGGACAATTCTCTCATTTCCCTCACTTCTCAAAGTGACTGAGTTATCACACAGCTCCTCTCATTTGGAGTGGCTTTTATCACTAGGTTCCCGGCATTCTTTTCTGCGTTCTCATATATTAACTCATATGATACTTACGATTTTCTATGAGATGCATATAATATTATCATCTGCTTTGAAATAAGGAAACTAGGTGTGGGGGGACTCTGACCTGTTTAAAGTCACACAGCTAACAAGTGACAAAGTGAGGCCATTACACCACCTGTCTTCTTCTAAACAGTAGGCCCATGATGGAGGACAGCTGTCCGTCCTGTCTTCTCCTCTGTGTCTAAACTGTGCTTCAGATTATATTATTTTAGACCATCTACTCTTTGGTTTGTTTTTCTCCGGATCCTCTCCTGTGTCTCTCTAAACTTGTGCTCCTCAGAAATGAGCTTGATGCTGTAAATTATTTTGCATCTAATACTTCTATCCACAAAGTCGCAAGGAGTCTAAGATGAATTTTCCTTTTGTTTGGGCAGTCAAATTGGATTTACAGCTCCTATTAAGTTTTTATTCAACCAGCTTGTCTGGGCTGCTGCGGTAGCCCCCTGGCTGGTCTCCCTGATTCCAACCTTACCCTTTTGGTGTCTTCTCTACTCGACAGTGAGAGTGAATCAGTTCCCTGCCTGAAGCCCTCCAGTGTCTTCCCACGTTACTCAGAGTAAAAGCCGAAGTTCTGCAATCATCTGTCTAGCCCTCCCGGCGGGGTCCCGAGCTTCCTCTCCGTCTTCAACTCGCGCCACTTTCCCGTATGCCCTGGGCTCCAGACACAAAGGCCTCTGATGTTCTCGAGAACTGCCTACACCCTTTGCATTTGCTGCCCCCTCGACCTGGAACAGTCTTCCCCGGATATCCACATGGCTTTCATCCCTTCCTTCGGGTCTTTGCTCAAAGGCCACCCTCTCATCCCCACCCCATGGGATGGGGCTCACCATCCTCCTTTCCTGCTTGTTGTAAACCCATAGCATTTATCATCAGCTATTTGTTCCTTCCCTCTCCCCCATGTCATAGAAGATGATATCCACAGGAACTTTTCCTGTCTTATTCATTAGTGTATATTCAATAACTAGGATGGTGCCAAGCATATAGTAGGTAGCCAATAACTCATTGTTGAATCAAGATTCTTTTTTTTAAATTCATTTTTTATTATTTTTATTTATTTCTAGGAGAGAGAGAGAGAGAGAGAGAGAGACAGCGTGAGCAGGGGAGGATCAGAGAGAGAGGGAGATACAGACTCTGAAATAGGCTCCAGGCTCTGAGCTGGCAGTCAGCACAGAGCCCGACGCGGGGCTCGAACCCACGAACCGCGAGATCATGACCTAAGCGAAAGTCGGACGCTTAACCGACTAAGCCACCCAGGCGCCCCTGAATCAAGATTCTTATTTGTTTGGACATGAACTGTTATTAATCTGGACTGCTCAATCCTACACCACGTGGTTGTTTTGGGGACATTAAAATCTAATTGTATAACCTTACATTTTGTTAAATCCCTTATTGAAATAGAAGATATGTTGTATCTTTGTAATTTTTTTTTTTTTTTTTTTTTTTTTTACTATTAGATTCTTTTAGCAGAAAAGAAATGAGGCAGTTAGCATGTGACTTGTTCCTCGCAAATCCCTAGATCTGTATTTAGGACCAGAGATCAATATATTCTCCCAAGTGGAAACCGTATCCTAAAAGTCACATTTTATAGTTTTATCAGGTGCCAGGATCAAACTCTTCCCTCGACCACTTGGGAAATTCACCCTCCAACCCTCTTGAAAAGTAGAACAGATTTCCTGCATCTCCAGTGTTCTTAATTTTTCTGGTTCTCTGTTCGGTCTCAAAGACAGTCCATTCCGTTGGGCCAATTGCTTTTCTGGGTCGCAGCCCTGGGGTCCTTAGTGGAGTCCTTCCATTCTCAGCGTGGGCTTGGGGAGAGCACTGCCCGGTGGGGAAGCCGGCTGAACAGCAGCCGAGTCTCCCTGGAGGGGGAGCAAACCTTCCCACCAGGCAGTCTCTGCCTGCAGCCGGCCATGACCAGCTAGTTCTGCAGAATTATTGTGGCAAGCCTTCTATTTCTGACTTTTCAAAGTTTCTTGGCTTCCAGAACTTTCCTGCCTCAGTGTTATCTCAGTCTCCTTGTCTGTCTATTTTTAGCTCTCAGATTCCATATCCTGCTTTCTCCATTTCAATTTGATCACGTTAATCTTATTTTCTGTCCCAGTGACCACTTCCATTTTTTTCCCCTAAATCTAAGAGCTTCATTCAGGAAGTGACCTGAGTAGAGTTTTGTTTTAGCTTTTTATCAAAGTAACATTCCACCTCTTTGTTCAAAGCCTCAGATGCTGCTCCCGTTTCTCAGAACTGGTTTTTCTCCTAATGCCTGTGTGAAGTGAGTGGCTCTCAGCTTCCTCGAATGTGGGAAGGGCCGTACTGAAACTTCACTGTTTTCTTCCCCACTTTCTTTTAACATTCTTTATCATAATTGCTTAAGTTTGTCAACTCATTTCTTTGTTAGAAGGATCACGCATTTTGATTCACATTAAGGATAGGAGGAATCCACCTCTTTTTTTTTTTTTTTTGGATTTTTTAAATTAAGTGTTTATTAATTTCGAAAGAGAGAGAGTGGGGAAGGACAGAGAGAGAGAGAGAGAGAGAGAGAGAGAATCTCAGGCAGGCTCTGCATTGACGACAGGGCTTGATCTCACAAATTCGTGAGACCACCACCTGAGCCGAATTCAAGATTCGAAACTTAACCGACTGAATGGCCCAGGCGCCCTGAATCCATCTCTTTCTGATGTGGCAGAACGACATCTGTCATCTTCATGGAAAGCACACATCCCTCTGCTGTTCTTTATCTCCATCTCTCCATTGTTACTCTTAGACTGCGGGCTGCAGCGGAAAGGGGTCTGTACTCTGGAATCAAACGGCGTTCTCAGCCCTAACACTTCCTAGCTGAACGAGGTTTGGGAATTTAGTTGAGTTCCCTGAACCTCAGTTTCATAATCTGTACAACGTTGATAAAAATTATTCACCTCGAGATGTGTTGTAATTGCTTGAACGAGCTGTTATAAGAGAAAGCGCTTTGAGCGGTTACTTATCATTATTGTCGTTCTACTCTATCATTATTTGTTGTTCTATCATTATTATTGTTCTATAATAATACGTACAACTTGGGAAGAAGGGGAAGTAGTGAAACCTTTTTTTAAAAGCTTGGTGACTGCCAGGTCACCTGGACCTGGAAGACTTGTTTTTCTGGGTGAAGAAATATTTTCCCTGCGTGAAGGTTTCATAATCACAGTCGAGCTGGCCCACGTGCCCTGCCGTTCCCAGTGGCTCCTCTGCTTTATCTCTGACATACCTGCACTTTGGGAATGAGGACACTTACCCAGCCCTCGAGATTCCATAGGATAACCACCGAAGTCTCTTCGGATTCTTCGTTGCCATGATCCCACAGTTTTGGGTGACCACAGCGTGACATGGGCACTCTTTGAATCTCATACCATGCAGAGTCCTTTTTATTTCCCTGGGACCGTGACTGACTTTAGAACAGGTAAGTGAAAGGGACGGAAGTAGGCAGTGAAGTCGGCCAGATAACCGGTGTTTAACGTGGTCATCTGAGGAATCGAAAGCGAGCCTTTTGAAGTTTACCCAAGCCAGATCAGGAGGGCTCACCTGCGGGGTGGAGGGTAGGCTTATACTTTTATTTTTATTTATTTAATTTTAAAGTTTTATGTGGTTTTTGGAGAGAGTGTGTGTGAGCGAGTAAGGGGCAGAGAGAGAGGGAAACAGAGGATCCACAGCTGGCTCTGTGCTGACAGCAGCGAGCCCAATGCAGGACTCGCACTCACGAGCTGAAAGATCATGACCTGAGCTGAAGTCAGATGCTCAACCAACTGAGCCACCCAGATGACCCTCGTCTTGAACTTTTAAAAATGGCCACGGAAATTAAAATTAAAATCAGAAAAAAACGAATTCCATAAAGACAAGGGCAAAGTAGTTTATTTAGGAAAGGAAAATGTTACTCTAGCAGAGGCTTTCTGTGAATAGAGTTTGAAATAAAAAAAAAAGGAGCGATAACTGACTTTTAATGGAATTGTCTAGAAAACATGTAAGTACCAACATTACCCCCTGTCATCCCTAATTCTAACCTTCTTTGGTCCCTGTAAAATTATAGCACCTCCAGTGTATCTTTAACAGCTTTTTAGGAACATATTAACCAAATGTTCAAGTTCTGATCTGGCCATAAAATACTAGGAGGGCTATAATTCTCTAGGATTAATGAATAACATTTGTTTATTTGATTTACTTTAAAAAATCATTCTAAAATCTGTTTACATATCTGTCCTCTCCAGGATGAACTTTATATTGGTTCAGAAGACTGTTTACTGTTTCTTCTTCTTCTTCTTCTTCTTTTTTTTTTTTTTTTTTTTCATCTTCCCTGCTCAGTGCCCAACCCAAGTTCAAAGGCTGATGAGAGAGAAAAACTCATGAAGAGGTTTTACTCTAGGGAAAGTTGTTCAGTGGATGGGATCTTGGTGCATAGGGAAAGATGTCAGGCTCTTTCTGGCTCCTTCTCAGCTTTGCTGCTTTAACTGCTGCTCAATCCACCACTGAAGAACTGGCCAAGACGTTTTTGGAGAAGTTTAACTATGAAGCCCAAGAGCTGTCTTATCTCAGTTCACTTGCTTCCTGGAAATATAACACCAATATCACGGACGAGAATGTCAAAAACATGGTGAGTTCTCATGGCTACATAGGGGTGTTTGCTGCTTCTTAAAGATGAGATTACTGCCCCTGCAACTGAAAAGGGTAATCAAAGAAATGCTCTGAGTTGGGAAGCTGGATGTTTGCCCCAGTCTTTTGGATTCTGGAGTCCCAGAGGACTAAATTTAATTGACCTTGGGGCTCATTTGGAAACGGTTACAAACTAATTCACTGGTCTCGGTCCAGATTCTCGGAAACCAGTGAACATGCTTTATAAAGTGGCCACCATAATTCTCATCAGAATCAGGGCTTCAAAGCGTTTCATGGAAATACCATAAGTCATTGAGTTAATAATTTTCCCAAGCCTACAATCTCAACAGGAATACCTAAAGACTCTCTAAAATGATAGACTAACTAGAAAATGCAACTGGAGGCTTAGTGAAAAAGCTAGCGAGTAATTAAACTGACCATGGGTCCGGACGCTGGCACTGGGAATTCCTTCTTTCATTGTCGCGGAGCTCTGAGGGACTTCCAAAGGTCACAGAATCTGTCCAGAGCCCTCCTAGAAAAACCATAGCTAAACCAATTCTGACAAACCTCAGAATGCTCTGGGAAAGCAAGATGCTTTGACAAGTGCTAGGACTTGGGAATTTCTTCTCTCACAGATCCCGAAGCAGTATCCTTACACATCTGTGCTAGAAGGCGACCGACGTTATTTGAGAAAAGATTCTGTGACACTTGTATAGCGATACATTCCTTCAAAAATGTAGCTCAGAAGCTTATTTTTTTCAGATGCTTAATAGGTCGCATGTTTAAATTACTGCCATTCATGGGACAGACGAAACCCGAGACCTACCGCCTCGTTTGAAATTCCCGAAGTGTAGCTTTGCCATTTTTCTAAAGCGCAGAGAAATCCTGGGATTTTGACAGCCCGGGGCTGTCTCCATCTCTTTATTGTTGCTTTGCCCTCATTTTTCATTTGATCTCTGTTGGGGGTGACTGTGGTGTGCTGTTTATTTGTTTGCCTTCTCCCCTGAATGGGCCCGTCGGTGCTGGTGAAGCTGTTATTGCCCCTGTAGGAGCTCTGGAGCCCGACCTGCCGGGGTCCAGATCGAGGCTCCACCACGCTCCAGCTGCGTGAGCTTCAGCTGCTTAATTAACCTCTCTGCGCCTTCATTATCTCACCTGTGAAAGAGAACATCCCACTCCTGTCTGCCTTTTAGGGTGGCTGCGAGCGGGGGAGAACGACACGCATTCGTTGCTACGAGTGTGGGAGGGAGTTGTAATTGCCGAAGAGACAGTTAACAGTCCTGCTGAGCGCCCTTCGCCGAGAAGCCGTGTTCCAGAATGAGATATAGCGATGTTTTTCAAAATCGTGTCTGGATCACTGAAGTGTTATTATTTGTGAATTTCCGCGGTTGATTAGAGCAGAGGCCAGGGAAAGTCTGGCCAAACCGCAGAAAGCAGGGACCTTTTAAAGGAAAGTGAAAATACTAAAATGCAGAGAGGAAGCAGGTGGCCACCGGCTACATGCAGGGAGGGCAGTCTGGCTGTGAGGAGCGGCTTCTGCCTCTGGGCGTGTGCCAGGCACCTAGCTACAAGAGCAGTAAATGAATTTTGGCTAACTCCTTTGGTCCAGAGCAGTGTTGTGGGGGTTTTAGACTTAAGCGATAGGACCTAGGGAATAAGGTACAGTTTTTTTTCCCCTTTCCTTTTACTTTCGAGAGCTTTTAAGGACAGCTTTATTGAGATACAACTTAGGCACCATAAAATTGGCCTGTTGAAAGTATACGATTCAATGCTTTTTAGTGTATTTACAGAACTGTACAACTTTCGCCAGCATCTCATTTCAGAACATTTTTGTCTTCTCCGGCAAGAAACCACACGCCCGTTAGTCATCGCCCTTCCTCTCAGCCCCCAGCCCCAGGCAACCACGAATCTACTTTCTGTCTCTAAAGATTTGCCTCCTTTGAACACGTCGTATCAATGGACTCGTAGCATATGCGGTCTCGCGTGTCTGGCTTCTTTCACTTCGCATGTGGCGGCACGTAGCATTCCTTCCTTCCTTTCTGTTGCCAAAGAGCATTCCGTGGTATGGTTTTTCTTTATTTTCGATCACAAACGTGTTCAAACATGTATAAAAGAGGAGAGACTGGTCTATTGAATCTCCTTGTACCCATCACCCGATTTTACAAATTAAAACAATCTTGTTTCATTTTTCTACCCAACCCCTCATTTGTTGATTTTTGAAGGAAATCCAAAACATGATCTAGCCTAGATCTTGTCAATATTTCACCTTGTAGCTCTCAAAGTAAGAATTTTCAAAAGCACCTCGATAACACTACCAAAAGCTTGACTGGAGCGCCTCAGTATTGTCAAATATCCATCAGTATTCAAATGCACCCTCCCGTCTCATTTTATTAAAAATTTCAGGTCTTTTGTTTGAATCATGGTCTAACCAGGTCCTCTCCTTCCAGTCGTTTTGAAGGATGTTCTTTAGCTCTCCTTTAGTCTACAGAGTTCCTCCCTCACTTTTTCTTAGCTACTTATTTGCTGAAGAATTAAATTTTTGGTTCTATAGAAACTCCCATGTTTCTGGATTTGCCGGCCGTGCCCCCTAAATGTTGCTTAACACGCTCTTTTGCCCCTGTATTTCCTATAAATGTATAGATCTAGGGCAGAGGTCAGAACACTTTTTCTGAAAAAGGCCAGATAGTAAATAGTTCAGGCTCTGTGGGCCCTATGGCCTCTGTTCAACTCTGCCATTGTAGTGCAAAAGCAGCCATAGATGAGTGTGACTATGTTCCAATAAAACTTTATTTACAAAAACAAATGGTGGGCAGAGTCCTGATCTAGAGACTTGATCAGACTCAGGTTTCACCTGTGGGTTACTTAATAGGTGTGGAAATGGGATTTCCACTACTAGCACGGTACAGGAATACTGAGCCAAGAAATTAACAAAACGCTAGTTTAGGTCCCTAGAGCTCTGGAGAAAAAGACTAGCTTAGGATGGAACAGTATGTCCTTAGTGGGCAAAATTCAAGGCAACATCATTCAATTTTTTTTTTTTTTTTGCACTTTAAAGTACAATACTTATAGTATGGCAGTGATAAATAGAACACATATCTTCAAAGTTCCTGTATCAGTATAATTTAAAAAATGTTCTAAGACTGAGCCAGCCCTTTTGGGGATTGTGAGTTGTTTCCAGAAGAAATTGAGCATAATATTATTCCTATAATTTGGTATCAAAGTTTTAACGGAAATTTTGCTTGACAGTAAATCATTCTGGATTGGGTGAAGAAGGGTAGGGATTTTGAGGTAAGTGGTAGGTTGCAAAGATGAGTCTGAGCCAGAGACCAAACTCTTCTTTCCATAGCCCACTCCTTCCGCTCATGCATGTTACAGACAAGACTAGAATGTGTTGAATACAATCGATAGTCACTGGTTAAGAGCATTAGCGTTGGAGGTAAACATCTGGGTTGACACTCTGGTTCTTTCAATTACTAGCTGTGTGGCCTAGGGAAAGCTACTTACCCACTCTGTGCCTCAGTTTCCTCATTTGTGAAGTGGAGACAATCACAACTACCTCAAAAGATTGTTTGTGAAGATTAATCGGGACGTAGTTCCTGAGGGTGTGTGTGTGGACTCAATAAGGAGAGAAATCATTTCCCATTTTTACTGCCACTATTCTACTCATCTTTCTTGTCTGATCCATTGTTGTCATGTCCATACATCATTTCCATCATGTCACATGCCTGCTTGGAGCCCCTGAGTGATTCCCTAGTATTCAAAGACTAAAAGTAAAATTCCTTGCCTGGAAAATGCAATCATGCCTGAAGTCCTACCCTTGGGATTGTTACTAATTATCTATTGTGTTAAAAATTACCACAAGCTTAGAAACTTAAAATAGCACACATGTATGATCCCACAGAAGCTGTGGAATCACTAATGTGGTTAGTGGCAAGCAGTCAGATCCTTGTGTGCTGCTGGACTGGGGCCCTTAATTTCTTGCATGACATTAGCCAGAGGCCATCCTCAGTTCCTCAACATGTGGCCCTTTCTACAGGCTCACTCAGACTGTGACATCTCACTGCATTGAAGCCAACGAGAGAGACAGAGTTTTAGCAAGATAAAAATTACAATCTTATACAACATAAGTATGTACTTCCTGTCACCTTTGGTATGTGCTGCTGGTTAGAGGTGAATCATGCGTCCTGCTCACCCTCAAGGGGGAGGCGATCCCTTAAGTGTGTACCACCCGGATGGAGGGACCGTGGGAGCCATCGTAGTGCTTGTCTGCCCCAGGATCCAGGATCCAGAGGCTGTCAGTTGATTGCCATAGCCACTATTTATATCTCTCAGCCCCTTTATGCACATAACGAATAACAGAGACACGATGATTTTCTATCTCTTTAGATTAAGAAGATCAAATGAGGTGAATTACTCTGCAAAGTACTCTACATCCATCCAACTCCTACCTACTTTAAGGTCTTCTCCATGAGGGCTTGGCCAAATCTAGTTGCCTACATGAGTCTTTTCCTATAGCGGAAACTGTTTGGCCCACTCAAAGCTTATACCTTATCATATGCTCTTATATTTCATGAATGAAACACTCACGCTGCATACCTTACCTGTCTGATAAAACTGTAAGCAACTTACAGGCGAAGAGTTTTTTCCATAAATTATAAAATAGCTAACTTTTTTAAATGTTTAGGATGTACCAGACACTGTGATAAACATTTTATTATTTGTTAATTCTTCTCATCCTTACAACAACCCTTTGAGGTAAGTCGTGTTATTATTCACATTTTACAGGTAAGGTGAGTGGCTCAGAGAAGGTAAGTACCTTGCCTAAAGTCACACAGGTAGCCACAGGTGTCTGTCTCCAAGAATGGAGTTCTTACTTGTCTCATGCTACTACCTCTTTTATATAGTCTAGAGGAGTACAACGTACAAAGTAATTGCCCATTTTAGTCTGTGATAGATGGAAATGCATTTGTACATTGAGAAAAGACTGTGCTAGAAGAGTCTAGAGAAGTCCACTTGCCTATATTTGATGTTCAGACTGGGAGCCAAGGGAGTCCTGGCATCATCACTTGCTTGCTGGTTTCTTGGGCTGTTAGAAAATCACCACGGCTACCAAACTGCCACATTCTGGGCTACCTTCTTGGGGGAACATAATTTAAGATCAGAATCTCTGGTAAGTCACGGCACCGTGGGCCTTACTTCACACTGGTTCTCGTTTCTTATGGTTCCCAGTGTCATGAGGGGCTGTATCCCCATTAAGTGCGTTCTGAGCTTTACTGGGCTCTCCATTTAGAGCATTCATCCTCGAATCCTTGACAACTCACCCACGTCACAGTGCTAAGGCCATAAATTCCAGGGCCCCGTGATGTGAATTATCTGTGAGAATTCACTTCCAGTTCTGGGGTCAGGACCCTGGGGAAAACTAGGCACTGGGCCAGAAAGAGAGAGTGACCAAGAATGGCCTGGTCGCTCATAACCTAAGCCTTGACCTTCAGCAAAGTAGAGAACTAAAACCACTCAGGAAATATTAGATGTTCCACCAGATGTTTTTTGGACAGTACCTCCTGTTTTATCTGTTCGAGTGGTGCCATTCTGACTTCAACTTTCTTTTTTGTCATTTCAGAATGAGGCCGGGGCCAAATGGTCTGCCTATTATGAAGAACAGTCCAAGCTTGCCAAAACTTACCCACTAGCAGAAATTCAGGATCCCACGGTCAAGCGTCAACTGCAGGCCCTTCAGCAGAGTGGGTCATCAGTGCTCTCAGCCGACAAGAGCCAACGAGTATGTGAACATCCCAGTGCTGACCCCAAGAGTTGAAATATTTGGGAAACATTAAACATTAATATCCCCATGGCTGCTTCCTTTATCTGCAGAGATAGTAATGCTGACATTAGAAAGAGCTCTGTGCCTAGGTAGGGTGACCGCATAATTTGTCATCCGAGCTGGAATCCTCTTGCAAGTGAAAGAAGACACTAGTAATAATTATGTTAGGACACAGAGGTAAACTGGTGTTGTCTGGGCCCTGTGTTGTATATGGGTACCCTATACCGAAGTCACCTTCCTGAGGACCAGGTGGCCTAAAGAATGTACTTAGTCTATGTCAGTCATTCTCAACTGGGGTGCTTTTGCCCCCCAGTAATATTTGATGATGTCTGGAGACATTTCTGGTTGTCATAACTGGGGAGGGGGCAGGGATGCCACTAAACATTCCACCATGCACAAGACAGGCCCCAATGACAAAGAATTATTTGGTCCAAAACATTAATAGTGCCAAGCTTGAGAAGTCCTGTATGTGGTCCAATTCTTTCCCCCTTTTATTCTTGACTCTTCTCTACAGTGTCTTTACCAAGTGGCTGAGAACCTCAGCCCAAACTACTTTAGGGGTGGGTGATTTGTCTCTTTCCAAGACACCCGTTCCATCTGTGAGTCCCTCTAATTGATGGAGATACTCCCTCCATTGAGCATTAAGTGCTTTACCACCATTTGGTTCTGCCTTCTGGATCCAAATTGCTCTTTCCTATAATGGTTTTTAAATAAATGAAGGCAGCTATTTTTTTTTAAAACTAGTTGACTCCTATTTTTTAAGTGTTATTTATTTACTTATTGAGAAATAGAGAGAGGGAGAGGGAGAGAGAAAGAATGAGCGTAAGAGGAGCAAAAAGAGAGAGTAGAGAGGGAATCCCAAGCAGGCTCTGCTTTGTCAGGGTGGAGCCTGATGCGAGGCTTGAATTCACAAACTGCCAGATCATGACCTGAACCGAAACCAAGAGTCAGACACTTAACTGCCTGAGCCACCCAGGCGCCCCAAGTCCTTTTTGTTTTTTAAACCTAGGATATCATCCTTCACTCCGTCAATTTTCTTCTCTCTGATAGTTTCAAGTTTCCTAACCAGTCCTAGCTGCTGTCATCATTTTGTCGGTAACCCTGAACTAAACATGGCACTCTGCACTGGTTCTGGTCTGCATAAAGGTGAGCGGGCATATGACGTCCGGCACGCTGTGCCCTACATCTGTTAAGACAGCCTAGAACTGTGTTAGGTTTTTGGTTGGTTGGTTTCGTTGTTTTGACAGCCAAATCCCACACTGGCTCATATCAACATCACTGCCAATGAAGTCTCCAAATCTCTTCCACCAATGTTGCTTTAAAATGATGGCTTTCAGTATTCTACCCTTAAGTAGGTAGTTTGTTCAAATTCAAGAAAGCCTGTATTCACCCTATTAAAATCACATCTCTCATCCCATCTGTCCAGCCTAGGAGTCAGCAAACTTTTTTTGGGAAAGGGAAAGATAGTAAATGTTTTAGGTTTTGTGGGCCATACAGTCTCTGTCACAATGAGTCAACTCTGCTGTTGTGTCAGGATATCAACCATAGTTAATACATAAACAATGAGAGTGGCTGTGTTCTGATAAAACTTTACAAAAACAGCCAGCAGACAGCATTTGGTCTGCAGATCATAGTTTACAGAGCCCTGATCTAACCTACTGAAATATTTTTATCTAAAGTATTTGGCTATTTAACATCAAAGTCTTCTTTCTCAGTTGCTTGTCCTCTGGAATTCTATGTTGTAATCTATATCTATAAAAAGAAAAAATTCATGATAAGGACAACGACAAAACCATATGGCACATATCTTCCTACAAGTTGATATTTATTATTCCACATTCTTTGGATCCAATTATCCCACTAGTTATTAATCCACTTTATCTTATCCAGTCCATGCTTCCCATCTTTTTCTCAAAGACACCATGTGAAACTTTGCCCATTGGTCTTTTAGAGTCTAGACAGCCTGATCTCTCCTGGGTGGACCGTGGACACTGTATTTTTATAAGATTCCAGGTAATTCTAATGTGCAGCCAAAATTGAAAAACGTTGAAATCCATGTAAAAGATTGAAGTGTTCAGGAAGAGATGAGGCTCAGGGAGGTATGAATACAATGGTGAGGAAGGAGGGGAGATTGAAAAAGCAGATAGACAAAGAGGCCATGAGGACTTTTGTGCCATGGTAAGGAATTTGGATTGGTTCCTTTGGACTATGGGATCTTACTGAAGTTTTAACCATGGGATCTATTTCACGTTTTAGGAAAATGACTTTCGTAGCACAGTGAAAGAGTAATGGAAGGGGAAAATAGGAGAAGGGAAACAGAGCCTTTCATGTGGTGCTTCTTAAATCAAATGTAGGAGAGAACCAGTTCCTTCTTTCCTCTCCTATCTTTCCTTTCTTCTCCTGTCCTTCCTTCCTTCTTTTCTTCCTCCCTCCCTCCTCTTCTCCCTCTCTTCTTCCCTTTCTTCTTTTATTACCAATCTATTACAGATCAATACTTGGTTAAATTCATTGACACGCTTAGGCATCATAGAAATATCAAATGGTTTTTAAAAGTTTATAAACATTTATCCTCTCTCTCTTTTTTAAACCATTCTCTTGATTACTGTACTTGTCACAGAATAGAAACAAACCATTTGCTGTCTTGTACTGGCACATGGGCCATACTTTGAGTAGCACTGCTTAACTCTATCACCTTTACTCTCCTTTACCTACGGGATAAAGTTTAAAGTCTTTAGTGTGGCACAGATGGCCGGCCCCTCCTAACAAAGCCCCTGCTTACCTCTCCAGCATCACTGCTCCACTTTCCTCCAATGTGTCCTCACTTCTGGAAAAATGCTGCTCTTTCCCAACCTCCATCCATCTTTTAGGCTCTGCCTTCTATTCCCTTTTTCTACTTGACCAATTCCTACCTCTCTTCCAAGACACACCACTAATGTCCCTGCCTCTTTGAAGCCATTCCTGAATCTCCAAGTTCTTCATTTATCCACTTCCCGCCAGACCGCCACATCACTTTCTCGTGACAGTTCTACTACTTGTCACTCGATTATGTAATTATTGATCTCATGGCTGCCTCATTGTCCCATGGCTTTTGAGCCATGGGTCCTTGAGGACCCATGACTTGTTCATGTCAGAGTTATCAGAGTGCAGGACAAAGTAGGCTTCAATAAATGTGTACTCAGTGAGTGCTGAACGAAACAATAAATGCACTTCTCTGTGTTCCTGGGAAGCATCCTTGGGATTTTGGTGGATCTATTTATTTCAGTCATTCCACATATATTTATTATGTGTTGCTAAGGCTCTGTGCCAATAGATAATGGGCGAAATTTGATGGAGATATTCCTACCCTACATAAAGGAAGATGCTCGGCAAAGATGTGAACTGCTGTATTTCACGGCATAAAAAATCACGTGGTTAAAAGGCCATCTTTACCTTAGCATTCTATATAGCATATCTCCCACTTTAAAAGTTGTTTATTATGCTTAATTTGCAGTTGAACACAATCTTAAATGCAATGAGCACGATCTACAGTACTGGAAAAGCTTGTAACCCAAATAATCCACAGGAGTGCCTATTACTTGAACCAGGTAGGCTATTCATTCTGAGCAGTGATTATGAAATTTAATTTTTTTACTCTAAGTTTTAAAACTGAGATTGACACTGGATGCTGCTGCTGTGCCTTTCAAGTGAATAATCCAAAGATGATAAGATTTCAAATAGATGTTTCAGTACCTAGATGAACTTTTAACTCTTCACAAAACTTCATTGTAAATTCTGTCACATTCTAAGTTATCTAACTAAGTTAGCAGTTAAATGATTTCAATGGTTTATTTTCTCTGTGAAAATATTTTGGAACTATAACAAGGATGAAGAAATTGAGAAATTGTGAGATTTCATTTCATAACTTTATGGCTTCGCTGCCCACCAGCCTTACTTTTAATTCTTTAAAGTTCATATAATTGTTCACAAATGAAAATTGTACACATGCATGTTCATTTCATATTGGGTGTTTTGCAATGACAGGCTTGGATAACATAATGGAAAACAGCAAAGACTACAATGAGAGGCTCTGGGCTTGGGAAGGCTGGAGGGCTGAGGTCGGCAAGCAGCTGAGGCCATTATATGAAGAGTATGTGGCCCTGAAAAATGAGATGGCAAGAGCAAACAGTAAGTTCGCTAGCCTATGGAGATCCTGAAGCTCTCGGGGCAGGGGAGGAGCTGTGGTCTATTTCCCATGAATTACCAAGGCTGCCCTTTGACAGAAGCGGTATCCCTCAATTAATGATCATCTGCTGAACAAATTCAGGTTATGTGTCTCAAAGAAGAAACTACTTTGGGTTAAGGAAAGGTGTGCTGATATATTCTACAGTTTACAGAGGTCAGCAATGAGGCTGAACTACAGGGCATCAGACAAATCAGTTGTCTGGGAAGGTATCTGGAACCCAAGCCTTTCTGAGGTGACCTGGAGATTGAGTAGGGATTCTGTTGCTCAGACAGGATGGGAGACAGAGGCACTGTCTCTCACCTAAACTCCTGTCTGGTTACAGTTTATTCTCAAAGGTCATTTCTTGGTTTAACTCAGGGTGGTGTTCCAGAGAGAAAAAAAAAATCAGATTAATTTAGGCTGGAAACCCATTATGTTCTGCCGTTGTAATTCTAACTCAAATCATGTGGTCATAAACATCTTAACATGGGGCTTAAATTTCCCTGTCTCCTAACTTATTCTCCTGCCTGAATAATGAGCTGAAGCTGTGGCATTACGAGTACCTTTATGCTTTGGTGATTCCCTGTCTCCTGGGGTTGAGGAAGGAAGTTTTTTCATCTGTTGTTTCTCAGTGCCTTTCCCTGCCACCTAAACTTATAGTCTCAAGCCACAGGCAAGCTGGGGAGAGCAGTGCATCACCATATCCTTTCGTCCAAACATTTCTTTCTCTCCTCTTCCTGATCATCCACTGCCAACATGCATGAGAAAATAAGAATGTTTGAAATACATCTGTGAACTGTATTGGCTAATATCCTAACTCAAGCCTGTGTTTCCAGACGATGAGACATTACGTGAGGCATGCAGAGATGGTCTGTGTAAGCAGATAGTTTGCAAACAAACATGGGCCCGCTGTGGCGATGTCTAAGATGAGTTGAGTTAGATTTGAAAATAGAAGGCCCCAAACAAGAGGAGAATTTAAAAACTCAAACCCCATCACATGCTTTAAAGCCAAAGATAGAAACTGAAGTATGGAGCCAGTAGAGACCAAGGGTTAGGAAACTCGGAGTGCGCCTTTGCCTCTTTCCAGTTGTGTGACGCTGGACAAATGATTCCAGCATCTAAGAACGGGCTGCCAGTCTGCATGGTGGGGATTTTAATAATGTCAATCTTGCAGAGTTTCTGTGCTTATTAGAGGAGATGATGCATTAAAATTTCTAGCAGAGAGCAAGTGCTTAACAGATACTAGCTAGTGTTATTATTCATTTCATCCCTTTGAGTGGATATGTAGAAGGACAATAAAAAGGTGACAGATCTTTGGGTTTTTTAACCTCCCACCAAGGCTAGTCTATGTGTACTGTGCTTTATCTCCTTCTTTCCCTTATGTTCTCTTCCTTCTCCTTTTAAAAAACAGATTATGAGGACTATGGGGATTATTGGAGAGGAGATTATGAAGAGGAGTGGACAGATGGCTATAACTATAGCCGCAGCCAGTTGATTAAAGATGTGGAAGATACCTTCGCACAGGTAACCAAGGAACTATACACAGAGACAGATGCAGGGCAGTGCGTGGGAAGAAGGGACAATGACCAAAGGCATTCTGGCTTGTTCCTAATGCACGAGTCAGCCATTCCCAGGCCTCAGAGTTATGGAATATTAGAGCTTGAAATGATTTGAAAGAATAATAGGACAGGCCCCATAGATGAGCAGAGTCTCTCTGCTTTCCTCCCCTTTTCAGCCACTGAGTGGACCAGGCATTACCAAAAGCAAGATTATAAGAAGGAAAGATTATAGGATGGAATGGTCCCCGTGAACTACCTGGGACCCACACTGTCTTGCAGCTGGTGGCTTTGCTTCCTTCCTCAGGACAATTGATAGTATTGTTTCCTTACCTTTGACTAGGGGAGCCTCTATATGGAAGGCAGAGTATCTCATGGACACTTCTCAATGTCTCCCGCTTCCTTCCTTTTGATCCCCACAGCTGCCCCTTTCCCCTGTGCCTTCAAACTCCTTATGCAAGCCTGCTCTGTCATGGCCAAAGTGAGGCAAAGCTATCAGAAATGGAAGTTGGAGAAACAACTCCTCCGAAAAGAAATGGGCAAAAGATTTCAAGAAGTACATCATCAAGGAGATTATATAAATGCCAGATAAACAAGTAAAAAGTTATCAGGGAAATGCCAATTAAAGCCATGTTTAAAAACCACCACACAGCCACCAGAATGGCCGTGGTTAAAAAAGACTGGCTGGCATGGCAGGTGCTGGTGTGGGTGCAGAGATGCTGCTGACAGAAATGCAAAATGGCGCAGCTTCTGCAGAGAGTGGTTTCTTAAAAAGCTAAACAGATGCTTATCATACGACTAAGGTGTTCCACTCTTAGGTTTCTATTTGAGAGAAATGAAAATATAGATCCAGACGAAGACTCATGCGTCAATGTTCATAGAAGCATTATTCATAATAGCCCCAAACTGGAAACAACCGAGTTGCCCTTCAGCTGCCAAACCGTATCCATGAGATACTAAGTGAAGCAAACTATGACGTAATCGTACAGTGACACGCTACGCAGCAATAAAACAAATGAACTACTGATACATGCAGTAACATGGATGACCCTAAAAATTGTGCTGAGTGAAAGAAGCCAGACACAAAAGGTCACATATTATATGATTTCATTTATATGAAATTTCCAGAATCGACAAAACTATAGAGACAAATATCAATTCAGTGATCACCTGGGGCTGAGGATGGGACTGGAATTTTCTGCAAATAGGCACAAGAGAACTTTTTTGGCCTAATGGAAATCTTCTAAAACTGGGTAACAGTGATGTTGTCCAACAGCATAAATTTAGTAAAACTCATGAAACTGTACATTTCAAAATGGGTGAGTTTTGTGGGATATAAATGATACTTCAACTTAAAAACAAAGGAAGTAGGTAACATCTTAGAAGTGAATATTTTTTTGCGTCTGCTTTCATTTTGGGAATCTGTATTCCTCCTGATGTGTTTGTTGCTTTATGCAGTGAAGTTAGTTGTCATCAATACCTGGGAAGAAGAGATGCTTTCAAACTCTCCAGAATACTTGAGAGGAGAAGAAATTAGAATGTAGGGACATTCTACTTGTCTAAAGAGATTCCTATTTTTAGTGGTAGGGATTGGAAATTGGAGTCGGCTACTCTTGGTCTTAAACTTTCTTCCTGGGCTTTTCAGATTAAGCCATTGTACCAACATCTTCATGCTTATGTGAGGACAAAGTTGATGGCCATCTACCCTTCCCGTATCAGCTCAACTGGATGCCTCCCTGCCCATTTGCTTGGTAAGAAACTCCAGGAACTCTTTGCGTACTTAGTTCTTTGTTATCTCTACCAATAAAGTTGTTTTTTGGAATGAGGCCCAACATAAAGCTTTTGGAAAATTTTGTGAATGAAGTTAGTAACATGATAGAAATCACATTTTGATAGCACTCTATTCAACATAATTATTTAATATAAATTTTCTTTATTGCATTGCTTTATTGTATACATAAACAGTTATGTTGGCCACGATACCGAGGATAAAGGGATTATTTAAGATACCTGGCGAAAGAATTCCAGGTTCAAATGAGAGTGGAAATGGGGAAAATTAGTTTTGCAATTTAAGTTGATTGGCTAAGCTCTTGAGGTAGAGTTTGGGATTTCAGTATTACGTCCTTGTCAGAGGAAAAAAACTTGGTAGGCTGTGGTTGGCCAGGGGTGAAAGAAAGGCTTTTGAAAATTAAGGTATAGCTTGAGTGAAAGCTTTGCAAGTTTATTCTAAACGGCACCAATTACTTTCGCTGCAAAGTACATGGTTTGGAATCATATGGGTTATGAATGAAGTCTTTGCCATGAAGAAAGATGCCTAACTTAGGAGTATACTCAGTCTTCCAAGAACTTTCTATCCTGCTGCAGAGCCTTTGTAGACCATGAAAGACCTGAGGCCTTTTATCGAACTTCCCAATTCCCTTCCATAGAGTGGTCATCCTTCCTTCCCCTCTGCCACTCCCTGGAAGCCAAGGCCAAATAAAATATATGTGTTTGAAAAGTTCATCTCATGCATACATAGCATTCCTACCAAGCGAAGTTTCTGCTAGCTAATTCTTCTCAACAGTCTTTAAAGCTCTCTCTTAGCAGGAGAGAATATGGATAAAGGACCTGTGAAGATTTTTTACTCTAAGGCAGTATAGAAATACTTTCCACAACGTCTTTGGCAGGCATTCTTCAGTAATTCGGTTTCTGCCTAAACCTATCTGGTGTGGTGTGGCTCTTCCTTCCTTCCAAGGTAGACTAATCTAGTGCTACATGGCACCAATTATAAGCAAGTTCTACCTTATGTGGGACTGAATCAACACCCCTCTAATGTCTTCCATTCATTACATCTAATTCTATGATACGACGTTACCCAGAATATGTACATTGTTCTTCTACAAGATGGCCTTCTGGATATTTTAAACGACCATCATAAAAGGCACAGCATAGTAACCTGGCACAAGAGTATGTAATCAATATATTTTAGTGAGTATTATTGTTACCATCATGTATACACTCTCTGCTTCTTTCCAGTTAAATACCCTATAGAGATTTTTAGCCATTCTTTAAAACTCAGTTTTCTAATTGTTCTCCCTTGGACTAACTGTCCTTTGTTGATATCTCTCTTTAAATATCATGCTCAGAACTGAACAATTACTCCAGATGAGGTTTGGCCAGTATAGAGTAAAGCTGGTACCATGACTTCCTTTCTTCTGGACACTATAGTTCTATTTATTTACCTTGAGATCACATTTGTGTTTTGGAAGCCATGTTATACTGTTTGTTGGGTCTCTTTTGGTCTTTTGCATGTAGATTATGTCTCAGCCTGAAGTCACATATTACATATTTTTATAGTGGATACATTTTCTTTAAAATTTAAGCATAGAACCTTACATTTATTTCTACTCAATTTTATTGTTTAAAACATGAGTTCATTGGAATATTCTTCGTGTAGTTATATTGCCCCATTACTTTGTTGCCAGCATTCTGATCTTGCTATTAGGTGGAGATTTTCTTTTCTTTTCTTTTCTTTTCTTTTTCGTTTAATGTTTATTTACTTTTGAGAGAGAGAGAGAGGGGCGCCTGGGTGGCTTAGTCGGTTAAGCGTCCGACTTTCGCTTAGGTCATGATCTCAAGGTTCATGGGTTCGAGCCCCGCGTCGGGCTCTGTGCTGACTGCCAGCTCAGAGCCTGGAGCCTGTTTCAGAGTCTGTCATTCCCTCTCTCTCTGACCCTCCCCTGCTCACGCTGTCTTTCTCTCTCTCTCTCCTAGAAATAAATAAAAAAAAAAATTAAAAAAAAAAAGAGAGAGAGAGAGAGAGAGGGGCAGAAGATCTGAAGCAGGCTCTGTGCTACTAGCAGCAAGTCCAATGTGGGGCTCGAACCCATGAACTGCAAGATTATGACCTGAGCCAAAGTCAGATGCTCAGCTGACTGAGTCACCCAGGAGCCCCTAGATTCATTCTTTTTCTAGATCCATCTTGCCTTTTAGGGTCTCTGGCCTTGGGATCCAACTTAACATTTGTTTGAGGTATTTGAAAAATTACCCAATTAAATGTATTACTATAGTATACTGATAAAGGGAGGGCTTTGTTACTAGTTAGTAGAGGTTCCTGAATGATGAGCCTGTATGATCTCTCTTGAGTCCGATATTGGGAATTACTAGTGGCTTAATTTGCAATATTTTGTCCCATGGATGGTGGATTTTATCTGTTTCTAATCTATAGTAGCTTTGATGTTCCACATATTTAATAAATTGTGCCCCTGAATTGTAATTCGAAATGGGAGAAATAGGGTTAATCTCCTGTCATTTTCTCCTTTTCGAGGAAATAGAAAAAGAAGGGGAGTGTTGAAAATTTTAAATAAGAGAACAGAAAAACAGGTAAATAAAGAGAAACTAGATGAAATGTAGAATACTATATGGCCTGTTTGCCAGTCCTAAGTTATGCACCGTGTGAAATCAGGTGTGTACTTCTGCTGTCTTTGCTATGTATTAACGAAACGTTTTTCTTTCTAATAGGTGATATGTGGGGTCGATTTTGGACAAATCTGTACCCTTTGACAGTCCCCTTTGGACAGAAACCAAACATAGATGTTACTGATGCAATGGTGAACCAGGTAGGAAGAAGTGGCCTTACAAACCAAATCTAAATCCTCAGCTTCATTTCTTTTTCTTCCATTTTTCTCTTCTTGTCTTTTGCATATGAAATCATGTAAATAAAAATTTTTCAGCTAATTTAAATGTATTTCTTATGTAGCTATCTTTTCAAGGAAAAGTAATTTATGGTGTCAGTGATGTCAGGTACCTTGAATGACAAATACGGTACTGATCTTGCTGAGCAGCATTAAAAATGGAGACGACCTGAATTTTCCATTAAGCAGTAAGATGTGGAATTAGCAACCTGGCTGGCATTACTCTTTCCAGAGTTAGTCACTGCTAAGTAATTAATCCGTAATCTCCAAGAATAGAAAAAGTGATATCATGAGAAGATTTTTACATATTTAAAAAATCACTATTGTTAAAAATACTACAAGAGTCTTTAAAGTAATTTTTAAATTACGCTTATGTCACCATCTTGGCAGAATTGTTTAAAGTCTCTGTGTTTCATGCCACTGGCGAAATCATATTATAATGATATATTTTTTCTTTATTCAGCCAATAGCCTGCCTTTTGGGGGAAGAATTTATGATCATACTTCTATTAGCTGTATAAAATTTCTTCAGAGAGTTGCACCATAATTTCTTTTACTATTTATACATTGCTGGCTTTTCCCTTGTAAACAGTTTTAAATCTGTAAGCAACTGTGCAGCGAACATTTTCACACACATAACGGTCCTGGGAAAAGACCACGGACAAAGCAAGAATGCGAGGCTGCACGGCCCCCAATCCCCTGCAGCTGTGCTTGGTCTGTTTTGCAGTTGAACAAAGGCTCATCTTTATGCAGCTCTTCAGCCCATCTGCGGGGTTTGCACACCCACCATCCCTCCTACGGTCATCTTAAAACAAACCTACGAGACGATCGGGACAGATACTTTGATAGATCCATGTTGTAGGCGAGGAAACGGAGGCCTTGGGAAAATGGCCCAAAGTCACAAAGACAATCAGTGGCAACTAAGGCTTGAACTCAGAACTCCTAATGTTTCCAGTCCCATTTTCCATTCTCTCATTCTTCATTTAATAGATGCTAACTATGCTTACTAGTCTATACTGTTTTGGTATACGCACATCCATTCTGCCTAAGAACGTCATACCTACTAATACCAATATTGCCTTTAAAGGACAATAATGAAAAACATCCGTAGTGTCATATCCTGTTTCAAATCCCCAAGGCTGATAGAGGAGAAAAACCAGACTTGACTGGTCTTTGAGATCAGAGGAAGTTTTCCGTGTCACCAAAAGCGATTCAGGAATTATCTGTCAGTTACACAAACTTTGTTTGCCTGATGTGGGCCTTATCTCCAAAGAAGTCCTGGTCGGTTCCCAGAAGAGTTTGCTGGATGGCAGACACTTACTGCTGCCCCTCTCCAGTTCCAGAATGTTATGAAAGTTTAGATTCCCATATGGCCTATGAGGCAAGGCCCAGTTACTTCTTGGCTACTTGGTCGCACGGAGGCCTTTTTGGTTTCAAAATTCCATGACTTTATGTGCACCTTATTATTTGTGTCTTCTACTGAGCCCAACACAAGGCCTTTACGCCTCGAAGGGACTCAGTCAATGATTGTTGGCTTATCTGAATAGTTTTTAGCCAAGAGAAGGTCATTGTTGTTTGTTTATACTTGGAATATAAAGAATAAAGACAAAAAAACCCACACATAATATTTAATATTTTTGTGTATTTTCACATTAATATTACATTAGATAAGTGGTATATATATTCTACTTTTTCACTTAAGATTAACTTATAAAAAACATCCATAAAAATTCTTTACAAATTGAATTTATTTAGGTTTTCCATTCCACAAAGATATCACTATTTATTTAACCATTCTGGTGGTGGTTTCTACCTTTTTCTTTATTAAAAATCATTTTACATGTTGTATATCTTTCATTTACACAATGTAGTATGTCAGATATATTTCCACTTTAAGAAATAATAAACGAAAAAACCATTTTGAATGTAATTCTTTGACCTAATTTCTGATAATTTCCTAGGTTAGTTCCCTAGAGACAGGATTACTGAGACAGGGCAGAAACACTCTGAAAGCTTGACATGTCCATACATGTCACCAAATTGCCTTCCAGAAAGGTTATGCCTCTGTACGTAGCTAACAGAGAGAATGCTGTTATTGTAATGCTAGAGTTAAATGCTGTTCTTTTTTTTCCTTCTTCTCTCCAGAGGTGGGATGCAACGAGGATATTCAGGGAGGCTGAGAAATTCTTTGTGTCTGTTGGCCTTCCCAACATGACCCAAGGATTCTGGGAAAACTCCATGCTAACTGAGCCAGGCGACAACCGGAAAGTGGTCTGCCATCCCACAGCTTGGGACCTAGGGAAGGGTGACTTCAGGTAACGAGGATGATCCATCCACACTAAACTGGGAGACGGTAGAGGCAGGGACGAGGGCGAATCTGGATCTCTTCTTTGCCTCTCTGAGCACAGAAGAGATATATGACCTCTCCTTAAATGAGGGCTCAGGAGTCCATGAGACCACATCTGAGCTTTTCCAGGAAAAGGGGATTGTCCGCAGGCCCTAACTTGAACCTTAGACAGTTTGCCTCATTTGAAATGGTATGCACCCATTACAGTTGCATGGTCGTGAGTATGGTGGTGTCCCCATTAGAAAGATTTGGTGCCAAGATTGATGGAAGATGGATGTGTGAATCGGGCATCGCTCCTCCCCTCCATGTTTCCCTCCTGTGAGTGAGACAGGGCAGGTGAATCAATACGCTGGGTTAAAAGACAAAGTGGTACGTACACTCTCTGGGGAATGAGACGAGCGCTGACCACACCTGGAATGGGAGACAGGCTCCGGCAGGGCTTTTGGGGGGACATTTGGATTAGGCTCAAGGTGAGGCTTTGGGCAGACAGAGCTGGGAGGAAAGCAGGAGGAAACTGCAGAGCGGCAGGAGCTGCCGCCGCGTGCTGGAGTCGGCACTCTAGGCTACACTGAAGGCCACGTGAAGGAGGCCCTGCGCAATATGGCAGAATGTGCACAGGCGCCTGAGTTCGAGCTGTGTCACTTAGTGACTAGGCGACCTCGGGCAAAGTATTTAGCCTTCTTGGGTTTCAGTTTCCTTATCTATAAAGGGGGATGATAATGCCCAAGTAGCAGGTTTGTGAGTGTCTTAGGCTGGGTTCTCCAGCTTGAGATGAAGGTTCTTGTCCAGGTGTTTCACTGAAGGACGGCCGTGAGGCGAAGGGGAACGAGCAAAGCAGGGGGCGGGTGGGCGAGTTAAGTAAGGATGTGGTCTCTGCTGGAGACTTGGCCTCGGCCCAGTCCCACGGGGCTCTCCGCACCCTGATTTGTGCCATAGTTGGTCACACCCTGAGAAAAGAGGACTGGCCTTTCATACCCCCACATTAGTCAGTCACTGGCTGAGGACTGTCCCCGGAGCGTGGGAAGACCTCGTCTCCCGGCTGAGGCACCTCTCATTCAGCCAAAGGCAGCGCACAAGGAAGCCGCCGCTGGCTTTTAGCAGCTCTGACTCAGGCAGCGGGAGGTGGGTGGCTCTGCCTGGTGGAGCTGGTCTGGGAAGGCCCAGCAACATCCACCAGAGTCGGGTTTGGCAAGCCTTTTCGGTAAAGGGTCACGTGGTAAATAGTTTAGGCTCTGCACGTCTCTGTCGCGACTACTTGGTTCTTCCCGTGTGGCATCAAGGCAGCCATTTGTTTATATGTCATCTATGGCTGCCTCATTTATCAAACCAGTTTACTGACTCCAGGCCTAGAGCGAGGCTTAGAAATGGGTGAGTAGATGGAAGTTTCCCAGCACTCGCACTTAGGTACTGAAGACATTAAATACCTAGTAGCTACTCTCATGATTCTTTCACTAGAGAAGAGAGGAAAAGCCAGGTTAGAAAAGCAGGTCACACTGGGCTGTATTAAGGAGGTTGGGTTTATTTCTGACCAGCGTGGGGGACTGAAAGGGTATTTATCAGGAAGCTGACGTGGCCAGAGTGATAAGAAAATGAATTTGGGGGGGGCGCCTGGGTGGCTTAGTCGGTTAAGCGTCCGACTTTCGCTTAGGTCATGATCTCGCGGTTCGTGGGTTCGAGCCCCGCGTCGGGCTCTGTGCTGACTGCCGGCTCAGAGCCTGGAGCCTGTTTCAGTCTGTGACTCCCTCTCTCTCTGACCCTCCCCTGCTCATGCTGTCTCTCTCTCTCTCTTCTGGAAATAAATAAAACATTAAAAAAAATTAAAAAAAAAAAAAAGAAAATGAATTTGGGAACGTACCGAAGCGTGCCCCCTCGTTGCCCTGAATGAGACCGCTCTTGCCAAGTTGAACAGGGCCACTGCCTAACTGCAACTGGCAGCCATAGGCAACGTCTACAGGCTGTGTTTGAAATGCTGTTGTACGTTGGCTTCTGTACTGCCATCCAGAAAAGGACTCCTCTCTCCATCTTCTCTGAATCAGCTTCCTCTCTCGGCCCTGTACGCACGGGGACCTCCTAGGGCTTGGCTTTTGGCCCTCTTTCCTTGCCGTTGTGTACCTGCTTCATGGCCCATCCCATCTACGCCCTGCCTTACGTGCTAATGACTCCCAAATATCAATTTCCAGCCCCTCTCCTACGCCTTCTCTATCTTGGCTCAACCACACTGCTTGCGGTGCCCCGAATGCTATGCCCTTTTCTCCAGCCTTTCTCACCGAGCACTGCCGGAGATGTCAACCTCTTATCCCTCCCTGCCGTCTGCCTGGCAGACTTCCGCATGTTAATTAATCAAGGTCCAGGTTGCTCACTGCATCCTCAGTTATGCCCTTCCTGGTGCTTCTAGGAGACCATGCCCGCATTCACTTGTTATTATGCCCAAGGCCATGCCTGCTTAGAGACTATTTGCCTGAGAGTTTTCATAGTAGAAGACTCTGCTTATCTTTCTGTTAGTCTGTCAGCCCCAGGATTCAGGCCTGCCCATCACTCTGTATTAAGCACCTTGTACAGTTTCTAGGACACGAGAGGTAGGTCCTCAAGATTCATGGGCAAGCAAAGCTTGGAAGGATAATCCACGCTACCCAAATCCTCTCTGCTCTGCTGTGCTGATTAAATTACATTCATTGAGATTCATTGTAATCTTGCCCATTTTTGTGCAGGATCAAGATGTGCACAAAGGTGACGATGGATGACTTCCTGACAGCCCATCACGAGATGGGACACATCCAGTATGACATGGCATATAACGCTCAACCCTTCCTGCTAAAAAATGGAGCTAATGAGGGGTTCCACGAAGCTGTTGGGGAGATCATGTCACTTTCGGCAGCTACACCCAACCATTTGAAAACCATTGGTCTTCTGTCACCTGCTTTTTCTGAAGACAGTGGTATGGGCGGTTTTTACATGGCTTGTTTGGGGGATTCTTTAGTCTGATGTAGGCAAAGGTATTGATTATCGTATGTGAGATATATTTAATTTTTGCCACATAAAGTATATGATATATATGGGTAACTGGGAACTGCTACTGGTAAAAACATCTTTTAAAGTGTATGTCACAACAAGCCAACTTCTGGTTTTAGACCTTTGAGAACGGCAGAAGGGAGGTAACTGAATAAATGGTCTTGGGGCTCTAAGAAACAGCTAACGGCGGCGGCGGGGGGTGGGGGGGTGGAAGATGCTAAAACAGGCCCACAGAACTGAAATGGCTTATCCAAGGTCACCTGGCTAATTAGTGTCAGAGGGAAAGTAACTAGCCCAAGGTCAAAAAGCAATATAGCCGAACCAGAACCAGAGCCCTAATCTAAAGCTTTTCCCATACTATTATGCAAAACAGGGTGTGACCTGAAATTTGAGAGTTCTTAAAAGACAGGTGGGGACAGATCAAGATTGAGTGGGACTGAAAACCTTCGTTCCTCCAGCTGAGCAGGAATCTGCCCCTGTAACACCTTCTCAGATCCTTGCCATCCTCCAACATCTTTGCCCAAGGCAGCCTGTTTCTCTGTGCGTGGGTGGGACTTGAGGGCACATGACAGATGTTCGTGAGATCCAGCTTCTCCAGTGAAGATGTCATGGCATTTGATCCTTCCTTATAGGAGGAGGATGCTTAGAGCCGGATATGTTCTCTCGTATATTTCTCTGCCCTCATTTTAACTATTTGGTTCGCAACCTCAGCTCCGCTGGCTGGAACGTTTGGTCAATGAGGTCAAGGTCTTGAGCTCCCTCCTTGCAGGGGCAAATCACTGTGCCATGTTTCTGGCTCCGGACTTCAGCGATCTCATGAGGACCTGGGGGGGTCACTGTAAAGCCATCATCATGTCTGAAAAAGTTACTGTAAGCACGGACTCAGTGGGTAATAGACAAGTAGCAGCATCCTCCCACGAAGGACAGAAGTTCACGGCAACCACACCTGTTGCCTAATTTTAAAATTGAATCATTCAGTCAATTAACAGACAATTGTTTGTTTTTATCATCTTTAAAATATTCCCTGACAGCAGGTGAAGGTGATGGAATCATTAAGATTTGTACTGGATACAGTTAAGCCGCAGGCTTCAAAAACTCTTGCTTCCTTCCTTGGCTCTGCCCCTGGTCTGTGAATGATGTGAAATAAATTCCTTCATTACTTCTCACCCTCCCTCCTTCTCTTTTTCTCGCCTCCTTTCTTCTTCCAAAAATATTTACTGAGCATAAACCACGTGCAAGGCATTTTTCTCAACAATAGAGATATAGCGGTGTGCTAACTCGATACTATCTCCCTGCTTGCATTTCGGTGAGCTTCCTTCCTTTGTACACGAGGCATGAGCGCTACTCCTTTTTCACATCACTGAGTAAAGGATAAATGAGATCACATAATTTGTTAAAGCATTTTGAACTGAGATAAAGATGATGTCAGTACATTCAATGTGTGCTGTACTTCTGATTATCCAGTGGATAGTTTCTTCTAGGGAGGTTCCTTTTCGTTTGTTTTTTTCCTCCCTGGTTTACTGGCGTTTGGCCACATCTGTTTAATATTTGTTTATTTAACAAAGACTCAGAAAGGATATCATGTAGGAGACACTGGGCTAGGTATATAGTCTTGAATGAGACATTAACAGTCACTGCCTTCATGGAGCTAAGATGACAGAAGATGAAATGCCCTAATTAGCTCTGATAAGAGGTATTTAAGGAAGGCAATTGACACTAATGAAAAAATGAGGATTAGGGGTTGCTTGCAGATTCATCTTACCTGTTCTGTCCAAGTCTTCACCCTCCTCCAAATCCCTTAGCTGAGAAGAATGAATATAGGGGCACCTGGGTGGCTTAGTTGGTTAAGCATCTGACTTCAGCTCAGGTTGTGATCTCACAGTTCGTGGGTTCGAGCACCGCGTTGGGCTCTATGCTGACAGCTCAGAGCCTGGAGCCTGCTTCAGATTCTGTGTCTCCCTTTCTCTCTGCCCCTCCCCTGCTCACACTCTGTCTTTCTCTCTCTCTCTCCAAAATAAATAAATATTTAAAAAAAAAAGAAAAAGGAAATGAATATATACATATTATCATGTCCACTGTCAATATTTCTCACATAATCATCCTTACTGGAAGTATATCTTGAGGAATAATGTCTTGAGATTGGGAAATTAATACAGAACCCGACTGTCATCCTCATGTTAATATTTATCCTTTTCCATTTTACTTTCAGAAACAGAAATAAACTTCCTACTCAAACAGGCACTTACAATCGTTGGAACGCTACCGTTTACTTACATGTTAGAGAAGTGGAGGTGGATGGTCTTTAAGGGGGAAATTCCCAAGGAGCAGTGGATGGAGAAGTGGTGGGAAATGAAGTAAGTCAATGAATATGGAATCATAAAATGTTTTCTCATGAGTCTGCCACTTATCTAAAAGCATTTGACTGGCCTGTGCGCGCACACACACACATACTGCCTCCTTTTTATTTTCTATTTTTAAATGTTTATTATTTTTGAGAGAGAGAGAGAGAGAGCAAGAGAGCACAAGTGAGTGGGGAGGGAGGGAGGGGGGACAGAGGATCCGAAGTGGGCTCTGTGCTGACAGCAGCAAGCCCAATGTGGGGCTCGAACTCACAAAATGTGAGATCAGTACCTGAGTGGAAGTTGGACACTCAACCGACTAAGCCACCCAAGTGCCCATTTTTATTTTTTAAGTCTCCATTTGGGTGCTTTCTCCTCAGAGAACATTTCCTTGGCTCCAGCCTCCCCCAAGCAGGGTCAGGTGACACAACTTCTCATGCTCTAGCTTCTAAAGTGCTGGGTCACGCGTTAAACTGTGCTATTTTCGGCAAAGCACTGGAGACCCAATGCTGATCATTTCAGATGTTCTCCTTGACTTCAAAGAACTTTTTTTACTCTATGGAGGGATGTGGAAAATGATACCATGGCAACGTGGGTGTATGGGGATCCAAGAGCATCCGAGGCACGAGCCAGAGGCCAATCTGGTGGGTCACGTGGGGAGAGGCGTCCAAGTTGAGGATTGAGAAGGGGGTGAGAGTTAACCAGGTGTATGTGGAGGGAACAGAGGTAATTCCAGGCTAGCAAGAGCCTGGCACTTTCAGGTAACAGACAGTGATCCACCTTCAATAGGTCTTCAGCACTACATTCTTCACTGTCGCCCAAGTCCCTTGCACAGTGCCTGGGACACACAGGTATGAACTAATGGGTTTGGGATGAAAGAATTACAAAAGAGGACAGATACCAAGGAAGGAAGGGAAAGAGTCTTCTCCCCACCCTCTATTAGTCAGACTCCTCTCAGTTATTTTGCTTTGTTTTCCTTGTCTTTAAAACACGTTTTTTAAAAGTAATCTCTACACCCAAGGTGGGGCTCAAACTCATGACCCCAAGATCAAGAGTCAGATGCTCTACCAACTGAGCCAGCCAGATGCCCTTTTATCTTTCCTTTTTGTGGTGAAGATCTACCTGTATAACATTCAGTTCCATACCCATAAGTTTAAGTCAGTGTCACTCTTCCGCCAAGATTCTCTGTGAACATAAATCCTACTAGAAAGGACCAGTGTATTAGGATTAAATAATGCCAGATACATGGTTTCTGTATCTTTTTTTCTGATTGAATTAATGTTGATCCCTCTTAAAGGTTTATTTTGCAAGATAAATGGAACCGGAACCTTGGACTCATTCATTATGCATTAATTACCCCATTAATTCAACAGATACACACGCAGTCTTTCCTTAGCATGAGGCACCATGTTTGACACTGGAGCTGTTAAGATGACTGAGACGGCCCTGCCGTCTAGGAGCTCAAGTTTCCAGGGCAAGAAGGAGCTGCATGTGAATAATTATAAAACAGAGAGAATGATGCCAAAGGAGCGCAGCTAGAGAAGGCTAAGGGAGCCAGAGGGGGCTGGCTGTGCTGCCAGCGGGGTGTGATTGAGGGCAGACCCCACGGAAGGGGGGGGCGATCAAGCTAGCCTTGAAGAATGACTCAGATGTCAATTTCACAAAACTGTCTCCCAGGAACGCATAAAATGTGGTGCCCAGGAGGGATTATTAAGACTTTCACTGCACATTCTCGGCCATGCAATGCACCTTACTAAATCAGTGTTTCAAAGACGCAGATCTTTTCCAGTGGCATACCCTGGCTGGATTAAACAAGGAAGAGATAACCACATAGGGGTGTTATTCCGTAATTTTTTACGCTGTTTCCATTTCACCTGACAACCAGTTCCAGTATACATACCATTGGCTGCTGAAACCACACTAACTGCCTCCAACCATACCTTCTCGTGATGGGTGGCCCACAGCTCATCTCTCTGGTTTTTTTTTGTCCCAAAGGCGAAACATAGTCGGGGTGGTGGAGCCTCTGCCCCATGATGAAACATACTGTGACCCTGCATCTCTGTTCCATGTTGCTAATGATTACTCGTTCATCAGGTAAATGACAGTTTTCTTCTGACTTTTTAACCTCCAGGGTTTGTGGATAGCTGTGCAAATGGCAAAGAAACAGGGATCTCTGAAGTATGACTCTTTCCACCTACTTTCTCCCTAGAACCTCAAGACAGATGATCAATTTCAATTAAATTTAACTCAGTACGATTTATTGGGCCCAATAACACTTGCGTGAGATCTTTTCTCCACCATGAAGGAATTTATAGTATCCTTGGGGGAAATAAAATTATCTTCGCCTGTCTTCTTGTTACTGGCAGTGTTCAGGGTGATTGTGATAGAGTATTTTTAATTTGAAGTCTAGAAACCTATGTTCTTCACGTATAAGCCCCAGATCTTGAATTTGCTGAATGTCAGCTTCTTCATTTAGAAGGTAGAAATAATATTATTGGCCTGCCATAGGATTGATTGGCAATATTTATATGAAAGGGCCATAAACATGTGAACCACGATACAAATGTGAGCTAACATTTAACAGAATAATACTGCCTTTTAAATCAGCTGATACACAAATACAGGTAGGTTGTGATGAGTCTGTAGGGTTCATATTTGGGTCTTTCTGGAGAAAGAGGTTGGACTGGTATCTCTTTGGTTACTAGAGCCTCAGAATTTAAACATATGCCCTGATCTATGAGTCTGGCAAAGGGACTAAACACGGTACTGCTCGCTTGTGTCTTTGTCTACCTTATAGATACTACACAAGGACCATTTACCAATTCCAGTTTCAAGAAGCCCTCTGTCGAATAGCTAAGCATGAGGGTCCCCTGCACAAATGTGACATCTCAAATTCCACTGAAGCCGGGAAGAAGCTGCTGTAAGAAATACTGCAACATGTTGACCCTCTCCTGCTCTCCAGTATTACTCATTTCCATGCCTACGTTTGGACTTGATTTCCTTGTTCTAAAAAGAAAATGTTTGGCCTCAAAATGTCCTCATCCACAAATTAAATGTTTCCGTTATGGTCACACGGGAACCTAGGGCATGCGATGGCTGGACGGTCTACCTCCTCTCTCCACGTCACACCCCCAGAGCCCCCTTTGCAGTAATTGGCAGGAAAGAGGTTGAAGGATGAATACATCCGTTAACCCACCTTATTTTCTTACCGGCCAGGAGCAAACTTGGCCAAGCCCAAGAGGAGAAACGCTAGATGACAGTGTAAATATGTGCACATCTGAAATCCCTCTCAAATCCCTGAGCCCACCCTCTTCTTTTTTCATGTAGCCAAATGCTGAGCCTTGGAAAGTCAAAGCCCTGGACCTTTGCATTGGAACAGGTTGTAGGAGCAAAGAACATGGATGTAACACCACTGCTCAACTACTTTCAGCCCTTGTTGACCTGGCTCAAGGAGCAGAACAGGAATTCCTTTGTGGGATGGAACACCGACTGGAGCCCATGTGAGTACACCGCGGTGACACATTGCAAATGATTCCCTTTCTGCTTCCCCTAGTCTCCTCTGGCCCGTCTCATGGGGCTACGACACAGCTGAGTATGTCTTTCCTCTGTGTAGACCCTGCCTCTGACCGTGCCGGTGGCATGATGGAAACTACACACATGTGTGCGTGCGTGCGCGTGTGCGCGCACACACACACACACACATTGTCTCTTTTTTTATACTATTCTTCCTTTCTGATCTTATACTCTAATAAATTTTGCCTGCTGCTCATTTTATGTCCACCTGTTCATTCTTCAAAGCGGTGAGAGAACGATCCTGGGTATTGTGGTAAAAAATCCTGCAACAGCAAGATGGGCCAGGTCTTGGGAATGGTTTTTCCATTGGAAAGTTACTTTCCTCTCTTTCTCTTTCAAGTCTGCTTTATTGGACCCATATTTAAAATAAAAGAGTATAACCGTCCCCAACCCACTGCGGTCGAATCCTGCTGTTAAAAGGGAAATATTTTTAAAATCAATTTTAATGCTATTATCTCTCCTTCCTGGCAGTTCCTCTCCTATTTCTTTTTTTTTTTTTTTTAAATGTTTTATTTATTTCTAGGAGAGAGAGAGAGAGACAGCGTGAGCAGGGGAGGGTCAGAGAGAGAGGGAGTCACAGACTCTGAAACAGGCTCCAGGCTCTGAGCTGGCCGTCAGCACAGAGCCCGACGTGGGGCTCGAACGCACGAACCGCGAGATCATGACCTAAGCGAAAGTCGGACGCTTAACCGACTAAGCCACCCAGGCGCCCCTACTCTCCTATTTCTGAACCTTTTGCTTACGTTATTTCTTCATCGGTCAGTTTTAGACCTGCCCTTCTGCTTCCTCTACTCCCTCCCTTCCTCATTTCCCAGTAAAAGTTTTCATAATGGTTTTATAAGAAACTATCAGTATTTATATCATAACGCCTGACGAACCAAGCAATATACTATTTTAAATCCTTTCTTAGGTGGCTTTTTGTTTGTTCTGGAGGTTCTCCTGCCTTATTTGTTTCCTGTCTAATTTGCTGTCATCGCTGCATTCCTCTTTTCCAGAGAGTCCAACAGGCCTGTTCTGTTCGATCCCATCGGTTCCCTCAACACTTCCCTCTTGGAGTCCTACGTTGTTCTGTCTCATTCGGGACCATGGTTTTCATCCCGAGTCATCTGTCTTTTTGCTGCTTTCCCGGGTTGAATCCATTGCTTCTGGGATTCCATGTTTCTTTCTCGGATCTCCTCTTGTTCTGCTGCGGCAAGAGCACGTGGGAGGGGACGGTCCCCTGGGGCCCACGGTGGCTTGGCCCCTGTTTTCAGTCTGTCTCTCATTCCAGCCCCCAGGCCTCTCCGGGATGCTCTGAGACTCTGGCACCGCCTCTGGGTACACATTAGGCCCTGGCTTCCCGACCCTACCTTTGAGAAAGCACTTAACCCTACCCCCATGACTTCTCGTTCTCCAAAAGCGCATGTTCACCCGTTAAAACAATTCCCTTACTGTCACTTTAGTGGAATCTTGGGAGGGGACGGAGTAAATGCACGCGGTCAATCTGTCATCCGTAACCAAGCGTCTATGATTTCTCTTTAATCAGATGCTGACCAAAGCATCAAAGTGAGGATAAGCCTAAAATCAGCTCTTGGAGAAAAAGCAGTGAGTATTCTGGACAGTGTGTCCATTACTTACTTCTTAACATGCTCCTTTAAATGGGCCCGAGAAGCCCCTTCCAGTGCCGTCTAAAAGAAGACAGTCCACACGTTTCTCTTAAAAACTATAAGCTCCAGGGGCGCCTGGGTGGCTTAGTCGGTTAAGCGTCCGACTTTCGCTTAGGTCATGATCTCGCGGTTCGTGGGTTCGAGCCCCGCGTCGGGCTCTGTGCTGACTGCCGGCTCAGAGCCTGGAGCCTGTTTC